>NC_061513.1:78925290-79225290 GCF_022539505.1 Lolium rigidum
GATGGTCATATTATTTTACGTGAAGATGCTTCTAATATTGTTTCACATCCTAATAAGCCCAGAACAAGTTAGTGTTCCTATGCTATCTGTTAGAATTGGTGATCATTGCTATTATGGTTTATGTGATATTGGTGCAAGTGTTAGTGCTATTCCTTATGAGCTTTACACGGAGATTATGCAGAAATTGGTTCTTGTGAACTTGAAGATATTGATGTGGTTATTCAGTTGGCTAATAGAGAAACTATTTCTCCAATTGGTATTGTTCGAGATGTGGAAGTTCTATGTGGTAAGATTAAATATCCTGCTGACTTTTTGGTACTTGGTTCTGCTTCTAGTGATTATTGTCCTATCATTTTTGGTAGACCTTTTCTAAATACTTGTGGAGCTATTATAGATTGCAAGAAAGAGAAAATTTTGACTAAATTTGCTGGTGAATCTTATGAGTTTAACTTCTCTAAATTTACCAAAACTCCTTATAAAGCTGATTTGCCTAGTAATGATTTTAAAATGGAGCAGTGTGCATCTATTGTTCTTGTTCCTAATAATCCTTTGCGGCAACATTTGGAGAATAGCGAAGTGAAGTTTTAGGAAAGAAAGAGATGAGCTTGAGGAAATTTTTCTTCGTCAACCCATTCTCAAGCATGATTTACCGGTGGAAGATTTGGGTACAACACCACCACCAAAGGAAGATCCTGTTTTTGATTTAAAGCCTATTGCACTGATAATCTTAAATATGCTCATATTGATGATAAGAAAATATATCCTGTTATTATTAGTTCTAAGCTTTCAGAGTTTGAGGAAGAAAGGTTATTGGAAATATTGAAGAAACACGAGGAGCTATTGGCTACACTCTTGATGACTTGAAGGGGATTTCTCCCTCTATTTGCCAACACGCCATTAATATGGAAGATGATGCGAAGCTGTTGTTGAACCTCAGCGTCGTCTAATTCCTAAGATGAAGGATGTGGTAAGAAATGAGGTATTACGACTTCTTGAAGCTGGTATTATATATCCTATTGCTGATAGTAGATGGGTTAGTCCTGTGCATTGCATTCCTAAGAAAGGAGGAATGACTGTTGTGCCTAATGATAATGATGAGCTCATCCCTCAAAGAGTAGTTGTAGGGTATAGAATGTGCATTGATTTTCGAAAAGTTAATAAAGTTACTAAGAAAGATCATTACCCTTTGCCTTTTATTGATCAAATGTTAGAAAGGTTATCTAAAAATACTCATTTTTGCTTTCTTGATGGTTATTCTGGATTTTCACAAATTGCTGTTAAAACTAAAGATCAAGAGAAAACCACTTTTACTTGTCCCTATGGAACTTATGCTTATAGACGTATGCCTTTTGGTTTATGTAATGCTCCTGCTACTTTTCAAAGATGCATGTCTGCTATTTTTCATGGCTTTTGTGAGAGTATTGTGGAAGTATTCATGGATGATTTTTCCGTCTATGGGAATTCTTTTGATAGTTGCTTGCGAAACCTTGATAAAGTTTTGCGAGAGATGTGAAGAAACTAACCTTGTTCTTAATTGGGAGAAATGCCACTTTATGGTTAATGAAGGAATTGTATTGGGACATAAAACTTCGAGAGAGGTATTGAAGTTGATAGAGCTAAAGTTGAAGCAATTGAGAAGATGCCCTATCCGAGGGATGTTAAAGGTATTCGTAGTGTTCTTGGTCATCTTTGGGTTTTATAGGAGATTTATTAAAGATTTCTCCAAGATTTCAAAGCCTCTTACTAATCTTCTTCAAAAAGATGTACCTTTTGTTTTTGATGATGATTGTAAGGAAGCTTTTGAAACTCTAAAGAAAGCCTTAACAAGCTGCTCCTGTAGTTGAACCTCTGATTGGAATTTGCCTTTTGAAATTATGTGTGATGCTAGTGATTTTCTTTGTAGGCGTCTGTTCTTGGACAGCGAGTAGATAAAAAACTGAATGTTATTCATTATGCTAGTAAAACTCTTGATGCTTGCTCAAAGAAATTATGCTACAAGCTGAAAAAGAATTGTTAGCTGTAGTCTTTGCTTGTGATAAATTTAGATCTTATATTGTTGATTCAAAAGTCACAATTCATACTTGATCATCTTTGCAATTAGATACCTTATGACAAAGAAAGATGCTAAGCCAAGGCTTATTAGATGGGTACTTCTTTTGCAAGAATTTGATTTGCATATTGTAGATAGGAAAGGTGCTTGATAATCCTGATTGCTTGATAATTTGTCTAGATTGGAAAATATTGCTTATGATCCTGTTCCTGTTAATGATAGTTTTCCAAATGAACAATTGGCTGTAATAAAGGTGGGCTCGCGAGACAGTCCTTGGTATGCTGATTATGCTAACTTTATTGTATCCAAGTACTTGCCTCCAACCTTTTCAGCTCAGCGAAAGGAGGAAATTCTTTTATGACTTGAGGCATTATTTACGGGATGACCCATACTTATATAAAGAAGGAGTGGATGGTATTCTGCGAAGGTGTGTTCCCGAATATGAACAACAAGAGATATTGAGTAAATGTCATGGTAGTGCTTATGGAGGACATCACGCCGGAGATAGAACCGCGCAAAAGGTTCTACAATCAGGTTTTTATTGGCCAACTCTCTTCAGAGATGCGAGAAAGTTTATTTTATCTTGTGATGAATGCCAAAGGGTTGGTAATATCTCCAGACGTAATGAAATGCCTATGAATTATACTCTTGTTATTGAACCATTTGATTGTTGGGGATTTGACTTCATGGGACCTTTTCCCTCTTCAGAAGGTAACACTCATATACTTGTTGCTGTAGATTATGTTACTAAATGGGTAGAAGCTATACCCACAAAAAGTGCTGATGGTGAAACTTCTTTAAAAATGCTTTTAGATATTATTTTTCCTAGATTTGGAGTTCCTAGATATATTATGACTAATGGAGGTTCTCATTTTATTCATGGAGGTTTTAGAAAAACTCTTGCTAGGTATGGAATTAATCATAGAATTGCTTCCGCTTATCACCCTCAAACTAGTGGTCAAGTAGAATTATCGAATAGAGAGATTAAATCTATTTTGGGAAAGACCGTTAATAAATCTAGAAAGAATTGGGCTAGTAAATTGAAGGACGCACTATGGGCTTATAGAACTGCTTATAAAAACCCCATGGGAATGTCACCTTATAAAATGGTTTACGGAAAAGCTTGTCATTTACCTTTAGAACTAGAGCACAAAGCTTATTGGGCTGTTAGAGAACTAAATAAAGATCCTAAACTTGCTGGTAATAAGAGGTTGCTGCAATTAAGTTCTTTAGATGAATGGAGAAGTGAAGCTTATGAAAATGCTAAACTCTTTAAAGAGAAAGTTAAGAAATGGCATGATAGAAGGATTATCAAAAGAGAGTTTAATATTGGGGATAAAGTCCTATTGTATCGGTCTCGTCTCGGATTCTTTGCGGGGAAATTACTCTCGAAATGGGAAGGACCATATGTTGTTGAGGAGGTGTATCGTTCGGGAGCAATTAAAATTAGCTCTCTCCAAGGCAATGCTACGCAAGTGGTGAATGGACAAAGACTCAAGCATTATATCTCGGGTGATTCTTATAATGTTGATGTTGATATTATTCAAGTGGAAACACCGGAGGCTTTCATCAAAGGACAAATTGACGAGTCCGCAGAACTCGACTTTGAATAGGTAACGATCTTGGTAATGAAAAGTTCGCAATTTACTTTCCGAACAATATTTTTGCTGTTTTTGGAAAATATGAAAAATTACGAGATCGAAACAGAGTGGAGGAGACGCACGAGGGCGTGCCCCCATAGGCCGGCGCGGGCCCCAGCCTGGCCGCGCGACCTATGAGGACACCGCCTCGTCGCCTCTTTCCGACTCTGGTTCGACCTGGTACTTTCCGTTTGTTCTGAAATTTTTTACTATATAATTCCCCGGACCCCTGGAGGTCCGTATATCGTTTTCTCGACGTGTTTTGTTTCGAGTTGTTTCTGCCAGGATCTATTTTCAATCTAGAAGCATCATGGTCTCCACAACAAGGACAAGGAGCCTTCGGAGGAAGGTACTCAAGACCCCGAGTTGAAGGAAGAAGTGAAGGAGGATGAAGAGGAAGTTGAAGAAGTGCCGCAAGTACGCCCGCGCACCACCATTGCAAGCATCGGAGTGGTGTCAAACCGGTTCAATACCAAGAAGAGCGCACGGATTAGCACCGGAGGAGGATTTCCACGTCATTACCTAGCTCCAAAGACATCTTCTTCAGGCACTTACCATCCTTTCCGCAATCTAATCTACAATAATCAAATTGAAAGGACTCCCAAGGCAGCATTGCCTAGCAATTGGGATATAGATCGTTCTAACACTACGGGAAGGACGAAGCTCGAAGCTGAAGGGTGGGGAAATAACTCCAAGAATTGGGACTCGCCATCGGACATACTTCTTAATCGCGTCGAGCACAATTCGGAGATGATCCGCAACCTCATGTACAAGATTGACGAGCTTCAGGAGCTTGTGGAGAAGCTTGTGAGGAATTCATCACCACCATCGCCAAAGGATTGATTCATCATCGGTATTGGCATCCCCTTGGTTTGTTCCAAGCTTGGGGGAGTGCCGCGGTATCACATCATCACTACCTTTTACTTTTTACTATCAAGTAGTGTCATATCATGAGTAGGGAAGTTATCGTATAAGATGGGTTGCGGTGTGGAAGTATCTCTCCTTTAGTTTGTCTATGTATCCCTTGGTGTGAGTTATCGTTATGAAATATTAATGAGAAGTCTTATCATTTACATATTGCACACCTTATTTTAGTTTGCAATTTCTACTATATGATTGATCTTGATTTTAGTATTGGTACCACTTTGGGAGCATTGAGTAAATCTATTTGGTTTTGGCAAACTTAGCAATGGTCAATAGCAACAACACTTTGAATTTAAGAAGATTAGAGGAAATACATGTAGAAGGTGTTATTATCTTTCTTATCAGTTCTTAGCTTAGTATTCTGAAGTTAAAACTATTTGCGCTTACAAGTAAGATGCATGATTGTTTCTATCACATGTATATTTGTTTGTTTCCCTCAACTCTTATGCTTGCTATTTAAACCTTGCTAGCCAAAGACCTGTACTGAGAGGGAATACTTCTCGTGCATTCAAACCTGAGCCCAAACCTATGCCATTTGTGTCCACCATATCTACCTACTGCATGGTATTTTCTGCCATTCCAAGTAAATACTTCATGTGCTACCTTTAAACAATTCAAAATTATTACTTCTTATTTGTGTCAATGTTTTATAGCTCATGAGGAAGTATGTGGTGTTTTATCTTTCCAGTCTTGTTAGGCAGCCTCCACTAATGGACTAGTGGCTTCATCCACTTATCCTATAATTTTGCAATAAGAGCTGGCAACGGGGTTCCCAGCCCCAATTAATCAACTTTCATTAATAATTCTCTTCACGTGTTTTGCTCTGATTCATCAGTAAGCAACTTAATTTTGCAATAGACACTCCTCCATGGTATGAGATTGTTGGAAGGCACCCGAGGATTCGGTTAGCCATGGCTTGTGTAAGCAAAGGTTGGGGGAGTGTCATCCTTAAATAAACTAAAATACATGTGTAAACAAAAGAGAAGAGGGATGATCTACCTTGCTTGGTAGAGATAACGTCCTTCATGGGAGCCGCTCTTTGGAGGTACTGTTTGGCAAGGGGTTAGAGTACCCACTACCAGTCGTTGACAACGACAAACACCTCTCAAAACTTTACTTTTATTCTCTTTATATGATTTAAAAACTGAAAAAGCTCTAGCACATGATTTAATCCCTGCTTCCCTCTGCGAAGGGCCTGTCTTTTACTTTATGTTGAGTCAGTAAACCTATTTCCCTCCATCTCAAGCAAGCATTTGAGTTGTTGTGATCAAACTATTATATTGTGATTTGCTTCATCATGTCTTTACTCTTCCTTGTTTAGTACAAGTTTTACACGAATGAATATAGCTTTGAAAGTCATCAATGATTACTATGATTGAGTATGCAAGTTTACCATAAGCTTTAATATGAGAGCGCTGCTCAATAGATAAGTATAATCCGTTAACTTGTTCTACGACCAAGAACAAAGTTTGCCATCACCATTTATGATTCCTTATGCACCTTTATTTGTGATTACCTTATACTTGTTTCAAGTTGAGTTATATGAGGAAGTTGTTTACTATAATGTCTTGTGTGAATGAATATGATGCTTCTTGTCCGTATTTTATTTAACGACTCTTCACTCCATAAACATGTGGTCCTGTTTACCGAGTTCAGTTTCGCTTGGGGACAAGCGAAGTCTAAGCTTGGGGGAGTTGATACGTCCAATTTGCATCACTATTTTATATCATAATTTGCTGTTATTCATTGATATATTTCATATTGGGGCACAATACTTATGTTATTTCATCTATTTTGCATGTTTCATGATTATTTGGAGATCGCGCACCGGAGCCAGGATTCTGCTGGAAAAAGCACCGTCATGATGCAATATTTCGGAAGATCAACTGTGGAAGGAAATTACACCAAAAATCCTATTTTTCCAGATGACGGAGAAGGCCAGAAGGGGGAGCCGAGAAGACTCAAGGTGGGGCCAGACCACAGGCCGGCGCGGCCCATGGCCTGGTCGCGCCACCTTGTGGTGTGGGGGCCCCACAGCCCCTTTCGCCTCCTTTTCTTCGCGAAACCCTTCGTCCCGAAAACCTAAGCTCCAGAGGGTACGTCGCGAATAGCCACAGCCGCCTTTGCGGGGCGGAGAACACCAGAGAGAAAAGAGCTCTCCGGCGGGCAGGAATCCGCCGGGGAAATTCCCTCCCGGAGGGGGAAATCGACGCCATCGTCACCGCCATCGAGCTGGACATCATCTCCATCACCATCACCATCATCTTCATCATCATCACCGCCATCTCCACTGCAGCACCTCGTCACCGCTGTAACAATTTGGGTTTGATCTTGATTGTTTGATAGGGGAAACTCTCCCAGTGTTGATTTCTACTTGTTATTGATGCTATTGAGTGAAACCATTGAACCAAGGTTTATGTTCAGATTGTTATTCATCATCATATCACCTCTGATCATGTTCCATATGATGTCTTGTGAGTAGTTCGTTTAGTTCTTGAGGACATGGGTGAAGTCTAAATGTTAGTAGTGAATTATGGTTGAGTAATATTCAATGTTATGATATTTAAGTTGTGGTGTTATTCTTCTAGTGGTGTCGTGTGAACGTTGACTACACGATACTTCACCATTTATGGGCCTAGGGGAATGCATCTTGTACTCGTTTGCCAATTGCGGGGTTGCCGGAGTGACGAAACCTAAGCCCCCGTTGGTATATCGATGCGGGGAGGGATCGCGGGATCTCGAGTTTAAGGCTGTGGTTAGATTTATCTTAATTACTTTCTTGTAGTTGCGGATGCTTGCAAGGGGTATAATCACAAGTATGTATTAGTCCCGGGAAGGGCGGTACATTAGCATAGGTTCACCCACACAACACTTATCAAAACAATGAAGATTAATCAGTTGTATGTAGCGAAAGCACTAGACTAAAATCCCGTGTGTCCTCGAGAACGTTTGGTCATTATAAGTAAACAAACCGGCTTGTCCTTTGTGCTAAAAAGGATTGGGCCACTCGCTGCAATTATTTCTCTCGCATTTTACTTACTTGTACTTTATTCATCTGTTATACTAAAACCCCCTGAATACTTGTCTGTGAGCATTTACAGTGAATCCTTCATCGAAACTGCTTGTCAACACCTTCTGCTCCTCGTTGGATTCGACACTCTTATTTATCGAAAGTATTACGATACACCCCCTATACTTGTGGGTCATCAGTATACACCGGTGAGTCCCTCATATCGTTGTCCATCTGAATCCTGGCTGCTAGGCTTGGTGGTGCATGGTGGTGTATTGCAGGGCCGACATTGGACTCAACGGTCTCATAGGTGTGCTCCAAATTTGTACCACGTTCATCGTCGATGATCATGTTGTGCAGAATGACACATGCATGCTCCTCCTCCTCGTTCAGCATCTCCTCCTCATACTCCGCCTGGAATGCATCGATCAGATCACCCTCTATTCCGTCGCTCGAACTGCTGCTGGACGAAGACATGGCGTTGAGTGGAGTGGAAATGGAGAGTGGAGGAGATGAAATGGGTGTGGAGTGAGTGAAACCATATGGGGGTATTTATAGGGGGGGCTGAAATTTTAGGATTTTTTGAAGTACCAACGGCTACCCCAACAGCTAGCTGAGGTGGACGAATCAGATCGCGCCACCTCAGCTACTACCGCCCCTCTCTCGCCCCTCTCTCGCCCGCCCTGTCGCCCGCCCCTCTCTCGCCCCGCCCCGCCAACGCGCCGCCCCGCCTCTCGCCCCGCTGTCGCCGCGCTGTCGCCCCCAACGCGGGCGGGAGCCGGGCGGCAGCGGGCGGTACCGCCCGGCGCCAGCCGCAGCGCCCCGCGCTCGCGTCCCGCCCCACTCCCGCCCCTCTCTCACCCGGCGGCGGGCGGTACCGCCCGCGCTGCCGCCTGCGTTGGCACCAGCCTAAGCATAGTTCCATCGACAGAGAGAAAACAGCCACAATTCTGAACTGACACACCTGACGAGGAGAATCCCGGCCCGAACATCATCGTGAGCAGCCCGGAGCAGCAGGCGCAAACCCTATACACCAACATGTGGTTACACTGCGCTGCACGCCCCAGCTGTGGCATGGGCCGGGCCCTTTTTTTTCTGCTTGTTACGGTTTTCTGTCAGGTTTGTTGGTTTCAAAAAAGGTACTGGTTTTGAAAAATGTTGAGATTCGTATTTTTGATTTTTAAAAAAATTCAGATTCAAAAATTGTTCAAATACAAAAAGTATTTAGATTTAAAAATTGTTCAATTCTTTTAATTAGTTTAGATTTCAAATTTTGTTGAGATTCAAAAATTGTTAAAAATGTTTAGACTAAAAAAGTATTCAGATTAGGAACAAAATCAAACTTTGAAAAAAATTAGATTTTAAATTGTCTGAATTTGGAAATTGTTCCAAATATTCAGATTCGAAATTTGTCGAAATTCGAAAAAGTGCAGATTTAAAAATTGTTCAAATTTTGAAAAAATATCAGATTTGAAACTTTGTTGAAATTCGAGAAAGACATTCTTTAAGATTCTTGAAAAAAGACAGAAATGAAACAGTAGAATGAAACTTGTGTTCTTTGTATAAAAAAACCAGAATGAGAGACTAGAACAACAACTTGTTTCACTTCATTTGGCAAAAAAAAAAACTTATTTCACCTTTTTTTCCACAACGTTGCATTTTATTTTTTGTTTTTTTAAGAATGTAAATGAATATTTCCGGGTGTGGTGTTTTGGAACATGAGAGCATATGCTCCCTATATTTTGAAATGCATCTTACACATATTTTAAATTTCAAAAAAATTGAAACAAAAAATTCGCACGTACATCTTCACGTGCTAAACGCTCACAAAGTCGTTTCATAAAAAATAAACTTATCATGTGACATGTGTAAAAAAGACAAAATTCCGTGCTAAAAACAATGCTTTTCACAGGATAAGTTTTCTCTTTTTTACATAGGCCACAAAAAATATTATTTTTTCGTGAAACTTGACGCACATACATATGTTATGGAGATGTACATGTAGAATTTTTTATCAAAATTTTTCCACACTTCAAAATATGTTTTCTTGGTAGAGGGAGCATACGCACCCGGGAGCCGAATTGAATTTCCGAATATTTCCGTAGAACTCCATGCATATGTATCGTACCAGGTCACCACTCAAACTAATAAGGCAATGAGAGCTAGGGTGTCAAGGTGGGATCTTGGTGAGATCTCATTTTAGTGTATTTTGCCTGTTAGTTCAAATTTTTGTATTAAAATTTACACTAGAAAAAAGCAAAATAAACTACAAGTGGGATTTAGGTGGGATCCCACTTAACACCTTAATGAGAACAACATTTGTACTTTAACATCCCCTCACGTGGAGATGTAGCTCTCTCACGTATACATGGCTGGTCTACAAATATTGGGAGCTCTAGGTCGATACGACACCAAGGACCCCTTGTTCACAGTGTCCGAGCTTCTCTACAAACAAGGGGGCTTCCACCCTCCCCCTGTTGTGGCTTAAAAAACAACCTAATGCAAAACACTTAAGATTGGTGAGTTGTCTATGACTCTAGATATCATCCAACGAGCTAGTTGTCCAAGCGAGTTATATGTGACAGAAATTTGGTATATAGTCGCAGTTTAACTCCATGGTTTCTAAGTGCACAAGCCCTTGAATTTCTGCAGGGACCGCAACATTTGTTGAACTGGCTATAACCTTCAAATACCTCAACATAAACAAATGATCAATTGTAGTGAGGTTGACCGGCATATCTCATTGATTTGGAAATTCAAACGAAAGAACTTGTAGGTAAACTATGAAAGAGGAGGTGTGTAATTTGACTCCCGGAACCATGCTGATGATCTCACTTGTGACATACTAGTATCAAGGGTCCCCGATGTTTCCCCACAAGCTCTTACTTTGAGGGATAATCGACGAGCCTTGTACTCACAACTGTGCAATCTTGCCATGTCTTCATATATAGTTGTATGTTACAGTCATAAAATTCTCTTGTGTAATCTTGCTTAGGATCAAATCAAGCACCATATCATGTATACTGCAAGAAATAACCTGTCGAAAATATGTTGGTTCAGACTGAATCAAACTTATATTGATAGGCCGACTGAAATAACTTCTCACAATATCATCGAAGTCTTCACCGTTCGAACCACAAACTATGCCTTCAAATATCCATTGCCTAGCCAACTGATACGTCTCAAACGTATCTATAATTTTTTATGCTTCATGCTTGTTTTAACCTAATTTCTATATGTTTTCTTTATACTTCGTGACATTTTTATGCATTTTATGAAACTAACCTATTGACAAGATGCCACAGTGCTAGTTCTTGTTTTCTGCTATTTTGTATTTCAGAAAAGTTGTACAGGAAATATTCTCGAATTGGACGAAACAAAAGCCAAAGTTCCTATTTTTCCCAACTCGAACACGGAGGAGGGCGCCGAGGTGGCCACACCGCCCCTACGCGTGGGCCCACCTCTGGCCATGCCTAGGCATGGTGTGGGGCCCTTGGGCGCCCACCGATCTCGCCCTTTCGCCTATAAATTGCCTCCCTACGCGAAAACCCTAAATCAATTAGCCTCCTTCCCAGAAAAGTTCCGTAGCTCCGCCGCCGCCGAAGACAAGTTTCGGGGGACATAAGCTAGTCTCTGTTCCGGGCTGCCAGAACGGGGAATTTCCCCCGGATCCATCTCCATCGAATTCACTGCCATCTTCATCGTTGTTGCTGACTGATGAGAGAGTAGTTCTCCCCCGAGGTTGAGGGCTTTACCGGTAGCTACGTGGTCTATCTCTCTCTCCCATGGTATGATCTTTATGTGATCATGAGCTTTGTAATCTAGTTGAATAAGTAGATGTTATTCTTCAACTATTATGCTACTCAAGTGGTTTTATTATGTGATCTCCGGAGACACCTTGTCCCACGGTGTGAAGGTGACAGTGTGCATACCGTGTGCTTCTCTTAAGCTTAATTTAAAGAAAATACTTATGAATTGTGGTGTCTTGTTAGTACTATTTCGTATGCTCAAATTGATAGCATGGAGTGTCCATAGATTGGGAACGCGGACTTTAAGGAGTGCTTATGCATCCCTACGCGGTGAATTTATGTTCGTTATCCAACCGAAGAGTGGTTCAAAGTGGCATAGTGAAGAGATAATATTTATGTATTTAATTATGATATCATTGTTGAGAGTGTCCACTAGTGAAAGTAAGAGCCCTAGGCCTTGTTTCTAAGCATTGAAACACCGTTTACAACCAGTTCTGCTACATGTTTGCTTGCTGCCATTTTTTATTTTAGATTGCAATTACCACTTATATGTAGGATAACGTTGCATAGAAAACAAAAAATTTCCTACCGCGAACACGCAATCCAAGCCAAGATGCAATCTAGAAGACGGTAGCAACGAGGGGGTATCGAGTCTCACCCTTGAAGAGATTCCAAAGCCTACAAGATGAGGCTCTTGTTGCTGCGGTAGATGTTCACTTGCCGCTTGCAAAAGCGCGTAGAAGATCTTGATCACGATCGGTTCCGGCGCCACGAACGGGCAGCACCTCCGTACTCGGTCACACGTTCGGTTGTTGATGAAGACGACGTCCACCTCCCGTTCCAGCGGGCAGCGGAAGTAGTAGCTCCTCTTGAATCCGACAGCACGACGGCGTGGTGTCGGTGGCGGTGGAGAACTCCGGTGGAGCTTCGCTAAAGCTACGCGGAAGATATGGAGGAGAGGGGGCGGCTAGGGTTTGGGAGGGGGTGGCCGGCCACTTCAAGGGTGGCGGCCAGCTTGTGGTCTTGGGGTGGCCGGCCCCCTCCCTTGGCCCCTCATTATATAGGTGGATCCCCAAGAGTTGGTCTCCAAGTCTTCGAATAAGACCCGAACCAAAAACCTTCCATAAGGAGGGGAAACCTAGCCAAGCTAGGACTCCCACCAAAGGTGGGAGTTCCACCTCCCATATGGGGGGTGGCCGGCCCCCTAAGGGGAGTCCACTTGGGACTCCTCCCCCACTAGGGTTGGCCGGCCATGGAGGTGGAGTCCCATGTGGACTCCACCTTCCTTGGTGGTTTCTTCCGGACTTTTCTAGAACCTTCTAGAACCTTCCATAGAACCTTCCGCGACATTTTAATTCACATAAAATGACATCCTATATATGAATCTTATTCTCCGGACCATTCGGAACTCCTCGTGATGTCCGGGATCTTATCCGGGACTTCGAACAAATATTCGAACTCCATTCCATATTCAAGTACTACCATTTCAACATCCAACTTTAAGTGTGTCACCCTACGGTTCGTGAACTATGCGGACATGGTTGAGTGCTCACTCCGACCAATAACCAATAGCGGGATCCGGAGATCCATAATGACTCCCACATATTCAACGATGACTTTAGTGATCGAATGAACCATTCACATACAATACCAATTCCCTTTGTCACGCGATATTTTACTTGTCCGAGGTTTGATCTTCGGTATCACTCTATACCTTGTTCAACCTCGTCTCTTGACAAGTACTCTTTACTCGTACCGTGGTATGTGGTCTCTTATGAACTTATTCATATGCTTGCAAGACATTAGACGACATTCCACCGAGAGGGCCCAGAGTATATCTATCCGTCATCGGGATGGACAAAATCCCACTGTTGATCCATATGCCTCAACTCATACTTTCCGGATACTTAATCCCACCTTTATAGCCATCCATTTACGCAGTGGTGTTTGATGTACTCAAAGTACCTTTCCGGTATAAGTGATTTATATGATCTCATGGTCATAAGGACTAGGTAACTATGTATCGAAAGCTTATAGCAAATAACTTAATGACGAGATCTTATGCTACGCTTTATATGGGTGTATCCATTACATCATTCATACAATGATATAACCTTGTTATTAATAACATCCAATGTTCATGATTATGAAACTAATCATCCATTAATCAACAAGCTAGTTAAGAGCCATACTAGGGACTCTTTGTTGTTTACATATCACACATGTATCAATGTTTCGGTTAATACAATTATAGCATGGTATATAAACATTTATCATAAACATAAAGATATATATAATAACCACTTTTATTATTGCCTCTTGGGCATATCTCCAACAGATCTCCCACTTGCACTAGAGTCAATAATCTAGATTACATTGTAAGGAACCTAACACCCATGGCATTCGGTGTTGGTCATGCTTTGCCCTAGGGAGAGCTTTAGTCAACGGATCCGCTACATTCGGATCGGTGTGTACTTTGCAAATCTTTACTTCTCCATCTTCGATGTACTCGCGAATAGAGTGGTAACGCAGCTTGATATGCTTCAGCCTCTTGTGTGACCTTGGTTCTTGTGCATTGGCGATGGCACCCATGTTGTCACGAGTATATGACTAGTGGGTCCAATGCACTAGGAACCACACCGAGCTCTACAATGAACCTCTTCATCCATACCGCTTCGATGAAGCCTCCGAAGCCGTTATGTACTCCGATTCCGTTGAAGACTTCGCCACCGTGCACTCGCTTCGAGCTTGCCCAGCTTACTGCAGCACCATTCAATATAAACACGTACCCGGACCGTGACTTAGAGTCATCGGGATCGGTGTTCCAACTTGCATCGGTGTAACTTGTTACAACGAGCTCTTGGTCACCTCCATAACAAAGAAACATATCCTTAGTTCTTTTCAAGTATTTCGGGATATTCTTGACCACTGTCCGAGTGCTCCATTCCTGGATCACTTTGATATCTGCTAGTCAAACTAACGAGCATGCGCTATATCCGGTCTTGTACATAGCATGGCATACATAATAGAGCCTACTCGCCGAAGCATAGGGGATCCGATTCATCCTTTCTCTTTCTTCGACGTAGCTGGTCCTTGAGTCTTACTCAAGACCTTGCCTGGTAACATAGGTAAAAACCCTTTCTTACTTTCGTCCATTCTAAACTTCTTTAGAATCTTGTCCGGGTATGTACTCTGTGATAGCCCTATTAGGCGTCTTGATCTATCTCTATAAATCTTGATGCCTAATATATACGATGCTTCACCAAGGTCTTTCATTGAAAAACTGTTATTCAAATAACCTTTTACATTGCTTAATAGTTCTATATCATTCCCAATCAATAATATGTCATCTACATATAATATCGGGAATGCTACGGAGCTCCCACTCACTTTCTTGTAAATACGGGCCTCTCCATGACACTCGTATAAACCCGAAGTCTTTGATCACCTTATCAAAGCGTCGGTTCCAACTTCTTGATGCTTGCTTCGGTCCATAGATTGAACGCTGAAGTTTGCATACTTTGTCGAGCATTTTTAGGATCGACAAAACCTTTGGGTTGTACCATATACAACTCTTCCTCAATGTCTCCATTAAGGAACACCGTTTTGACATCCATCTGCCAAATCTCATAATCGAAAAATGCAGCTATTGCTAACAAAATCCTCACAGATTTTAGCTTCGCTACAGGTGAGAAAGTCTCATCGTAGTCAATACCTTGAATTTGTCGGAAACCCTTTGCGACAAGTCGAGCTTTATAGACAGTAATATTACCATCAGCATCTGTTTTTCTCTTGAAGATCCATTTATTCTCGACGGCCTTTCGGCTATCGGGTAAGTCTACCAAAGTCCATACTTTGTTATCATACATGGATCCCATTTCGGATTTCATGGCTTCTTGCCATTTGTTGGAATCCGGGCTCATCATCGCTTCTTCATACGTCGCGGGGTCCTCATCATTGTTATCCACAATCATGACATTTAGACAAGGATCATACTAATCGGGAGTGGCACGTTCCCTTGTTGATCCGCGAGGTTCGGTAGTTTCCTCGTTCGAAGTTTCATGATCATTATCATTAGCTTCCTCTCGTTGCCGGTGTAGGCGGTACAGGTACAACTTCCGATCTTGCGCTACTGCGATCAACGAGTATAGATTCATTAATCTCATCGAGTTCTACTTTTCTTCCAGTCACTTCTTTAGTGAGAAATTCTTTCTCAAGAAAGGTTCCGTTCTTAGCAACAAAGATTTTGCCTTCGGATCTGTGATAGAAAGTGTACCCTATAGTTTCCTTAGGGTATCCTATGAAGATGCATTTCTCCGCTTTGGGTTCTAGCTTGTCCGGTTGTAACTTTTTTACATAGGCTTCGCAACCCCAAACTTTAAGGAACGACAGCTTAGGTTTCTTATTGAACCATAATTCATACGGTGTCGTTTCTACGGATTTTGATGGTGCTCTATTTAAAGTGAATGCGACTGTCTCTAATGCATAACTCCAAAATGATAACGGCAAATCAGTAAGAGACATCATAGAACGAACCATATCTAAGAGAGTTCGATTACGATGTTCGGACACACCATTTCGTTGTGGTGTTCCCGGCGGTGTCAATTGTGAAAGTATTCCGCATTTCTTTAAATGCATGCCAAACTCATAACTCAGATATTCAC
The DNA here is from genome assembly GCF_022539505.1 of Lolium rigidum. Taxonomy (NCBI): domain Eukaryota; kingdom Viridiplantae; phylum Streptophyta; class Magnoliopsida; order Poales; family Poaceae; genus Lolium; species Lolium rigidum. The sequence goes on from NC_061513.1 coordinate 78,941,328, forward strand.
CTCCGCGATCAGATCGTAGAAATTTAATCTTCTTGTTATGTTGATTTTCTACTTCACTTTGGAATTCCTTAAACTTCTCGAAAGTTTCGGATTTATGTTTCATGAAATAGATATACCCATATCTACTCAGATCATCTGTGAAGGTTAGAACATAACGATAACCACCGCGCGATGCTACACTCATTGGTCCGCATACATCGGTATGTATGATTTCCAATAAGTCGGTAGCTCGCTCCATCATACCGAGAAAATGGAGTCTTAGTCATTTTTCCCATTAGACATGCTTCGCATCTATCAAGTGACTCAAAGTCAAGTGATTCAAGTAATCCATCGGTATGGAGTTTCTTCATGCGCTCCACTCCAATATGACCAAGACGACGATTGCCACATATAAGTAGAATTATCATTTAATTTAATTCGCTTAGCATCAATGTTATGTATATGCGTATCACTACTATCGAGATCTAACGGAAATAAGCCATTCTTTTCGGGTGCTCGACCATAAAAGATATTATTCATAAAAATAGAACAACCATTATTCTCAGACTTGAATGAATAACCGTCTTGCATTAAACAAGATCCAGATATAATGTTCATGCTCAACGCGGGTACAAAATAACAATTATTTAGGCTTAAAAATAATCCCGAAGGTAGATGTAGAGGAAGTGTGCCGACAGCGATCACATCGACTTTGGATCCATTTCCAACGCGCATCGTCACTTCATCTTTCGAGTAGTCTTCGTTTATTCTTTAGTTCCTGTTTCGAGTTACAAATATGAGCAACCGAACCGGTATCAAATACCCGGGTACTAGAACGAGAACCGGTGAGATAAACATCTATAACATGTATATCAAATATACCTTCTTTCTTCTTCTTGACAAGGCCGCTCTTCGGATCCGCCAAATACTTGGAGCAATTACGCTTCCAGGTGTCCCTTCTCCTTGCAGTAATAGCACTCAGCATCGGGCTTAGGGCCGTTCTTAGGTTTCATAGGAGGCGTGGCAGCTTTCTTGCCACCCTTCTTGAATTTTCCCTTAGACTTGCCCTGTTTCTTGAAACTGGTGGTCTTGTTGACCATCAACACTTGGTGCTCTTTCTTGATCTCAATCTCAGCGAGCTTTTAGCATGCCAAAGAGTTCGGGTAACTCCTTGTTCATGTTCTCGCATATTGTAGTTCATCACAAAGTTCTTGTAACTTGGTGGCGGTGATTGAAGGACACGATTAATCCCCGATCCGTTAGGAATCACTATTCCCAAGTCACCGAGTTTCTTCGCATGCCCGGTCATGGCGAGCATGTGCTCACTAATGGAGCTGCCTTCTTCCATCATACGAGCTGAAGAAATGTTTCGATGCTTCATAGCATTCCACGGCCGCATGAGTCTCAAAAATAGCTTTCAGCTCATTCATCAACTCATGAGGATCGTGGTGCTCAAAACGTTTTTGAAGATCGGATTCCGGATCGCACGGGATGGCACACCGAACTTGAGAGTACCGAGTTTCCGAGTCTCGTAAACAGCTTTTACTTCATCGGTTTCGGTTTCGCAGGAGGGTCACCTAGCGGTGCATCAAGCACATATTGCGGATTTCCGCCGGAGAGGAAGATCCTCACATGACGGAACCGATCGGTGAAGTTGCTACCGTTGCTCTTAAGCTTTTCTTTCTCTAGGAACTGGTTAAAATTGATTGGGGACGCCATCTCTACAACATATATTTGCAATAGTTTAGACTAAGTTTATGACAAATTGAGTTCAAATTTTAATTCAACATAATTAAAAATCTAGGTGAACTCCCACTCAAAACAATATCCCTCGCATTGTCTTAGTGATCACACGAACCAAATCCACCACACCTAAGTCCGATCATCACGAGACAAGGTGTAATTTCAATGGCGAACACTCAAAGTGTTCATCATATCAATCATATGATTCATGCTCTACCTTTCGGTATCATGTGTTCCGAGACCATGTCTGTACATGCTAGGCTCGTCAAGGCCACCTTAGTATCCGCATGTGCAAAATCGGCTTGCACCCGTTGTATGCACTTGTTGATTCTATCACACCCGATCATCACGAGATGCTTCGAAACGACAAGTCTTGGCAACGGTGCTACTAAGGATGAACACTTTATTATCTTGATATTTTAGTGAGGGATCATCTTATAATGCTACCGTCGCGATCTAAGCAAAATAAGATGCATAAAAGGATTAACATCACATGCGGTTCATATGTGATATGATATGGCCCTTTTGTCTTTGCGCCTTTGATCTTCATCTCCAAAGCACGGACATGATCTCCATCATCTTCGGGCATGATCTCCATCATCGTCGGCGTAGCGTCAAGGTCAATGGCGTCGTCTTCATGATTGTCCTCCATGTAGCAACTATTACAACTACTTTGAAATACTACTCAACATGAAATTTAAAGACAACCATAAGGCTCCTGCCGGTTGCCACAATACAATAATGATCATCTCATACATATTCATCATCACATTATGGCCATGAACCACAACGTTGATACTAATGTTGTCAATAGAAGAGTAAATTGAATCTTTACTATAGTAGGAGAGACAGACACCCGCAAAGCCTCTTATGCAATACAAGTTGCATGTCGAACGAGGAACAAGTCTCATGAACGCGGTCATGTAAAGTTAGTCCGAGCCGCTTCATCCCACTATGCCATAAAGATGCAAAGTACTCAACTAAAGATAACAAGAGCATCAACGCCCACAAAACCATTGTGTTCTACTCATGCAACCATCTATGCATAGACACGGCTACGATACCACTTGTAGGATAACGTTGCATAGAAAACAAAAAATTTCCTACCGCGAACACGCAATCCAAGCCAAGATGCAATCTAGAAGACGGTAGCAACGAGGGGGTATCGAGTCTCACCCTTGAAGAGATTCCAAAGCCTAAAAGATGAGGCTCTTGTTGCTGCGGTAGACGTTCACTTGCCGCTTGCAAAAGCGCGTAGAAGATCTTGATCACGATCGGTTCCGGCGCCACGAACGGGCAGCACCTCCGTACTCGGTCACACGTTCGGTTGTTGATGAAGACGACGTCCACCTCCCGTTCCAGCGGGCAGCGGAAGTAGTAGCTCCTCTTGAATCCGACGAGCACGACGGCGTGGTGTCGGTGGCGGTGGAGAACTCCGGCGGAGCTTCGCTAAAGCTACGCGGAAGATATGGAGGAGAGGGGCGGCTAGGGTTTGGGAGGGGTGGCCGGCCACTTCAAGGGGGCGGCCAGCTTGTGGTCTTGGGGTGGCCGGCTCCCTCCCTTGGCCCCTCATTATATAGGTGGATCCCCAAGAGTTGGTCTCCAAGTCTTCGAATAAGACCCGAACCAAAAACCTTCCATAAGGAGGGGAAACCTAGCCAAGCTAAGGGGGAGTCCACTTGGGACTCCTCCCCCACTAGGGTTGGCCGGCCATGGAGGTGGAGTCCCATGTGGACTCCACCTTCCTTGGTGGTTTCTTCCGGACTTTTCTAGAACCTTCTAGAACCTTCCATAGAACCTTCCGCGACATTTTAATTCACATAAAATGACATCCTATATATGAATCTTATTCTCCGGACCATTCCGGAACTCCTCGTGATGTCCGGGATCTTATCCGGGACTTCGAACAAATATTCGAACTCCATTCCATATTCAAGTACTACCATTTCAACATTCAACTTTAAGTGTGTCACCCTACGGTTCGTGAACTATGCGGACATGGTTGAGTGCTCACTCCGACCAATAACCAATAGCGGGATCTGGAGATCCATAATGATTCCCACATATTCAACGATGAATTTAGTGATCGAATGAACCATTCACATACAATACCAATTCCCTTTGTCACGCGATATTTTACTTGTCCGAGGTTTGATCTTCGGTATCACTCTATACCTTGTTCAACCTCGTCTCCTGACAAGTACTCTTTACTCGTACCGTGGTATGTGGTCTCTTATGAACTTATTCATATGCTTGCAAGACATTAGACGACATTCCACCGAGAGGGCCCAGAGTATATCTATCCGTCATCGGGATGGACAAAATCCCACTGTTGATCCATATGCCTCAACTCATACTTTCCGGATACTTAATCCCACCTTTATAGCCACCCATTTACGCAGTGGTGTTTGATGTAATCAAAGTACCTTTCCGGTATAAGTGATTTATATGATATCATGGTCATAAGGACTAGGTAACTATGTATCGAAAGCTTATAGCAAATAACTTAATGACGAGATCTTATGCTACGCTTTATATGGGTGTATCCATTACATCATTCATACAATGATATAATCTTATTATTAATAACACCCAATGTTCATGATTATGAAACTAATCATCCATTAATCAACAAGCTAGTTAAGAGGCATACTAGGGACTCTTTGTTGTTTACATATCACACATGTATCAATGTTTCGGTTAATACAATTATAGCATGGTATATAAACATTTATCATAAACATAAAGATATATATAATAACCACTTTTATTATTGCCTCTTGGGCATATCTCCAACATTATAGTCATCCATATTACTTGTATTTCACTATCTCTTCGCCGAACTAGTGCAGCTATACATCTGACAAGTGTATTGGGTGTGTTGGGGACACAAGAGACTTCTTGCATCGTAATTGCAGGGCTGCTTGAGAGGGATATCTTTGACTTCTACCTTGCTGGGTTCGATAAACCTTGGGTGATCCATTTAAGGGAAACTTGTTGCTGTTCTACAAACCTCTACACTTAGAGGCCCAACACTGTCTACAAAAATAGAAGCGTGCGTAGACATCAAACTCTTTTCTAGCGTCGTTGCCGGGGAGGTAAGGTAAAAGGTACTCACATCCTCTGGCTACTAAGTCTTCTAGTTGTTGGTGAGTGCTCGAAGTTATTTCCTTTAGATTATGCAATTATATCTTTTTTTTCTTGTTTTTATTTTAACTAGTTAGGCTTAATGAAAAACAACAACAAAAATTAGAGAGCTTTATAGTATTTATCTTGAGTTAGGACATGAGGTGTTTGAAGAAAAAATTTAAAAACCTATGGAACTTTATTTGCATGCTAATAGCAATGTTATTAGTATAAATTCTTTAAACACCATTATTACTAATGCTATGAAAAAGTCTAAGCTTGGGGAAGCTAGTTTTTAGGAAAATGATGTTTTAGTTCCCCGGCTTTAGAGGAGGAAATTTTCTATGATGATACTATGCCTCTAATATATGATGTTGATGTTATTTTCAGTCCACCTACTATTGAGAAGAAAATTAATTATGATTACAATATGTCTCCTATATTTGATGATTATGGTGACGAGAATAATAATGATAGCTATTTTATTGAATTTGCTCCCACTACAATTAATAAGAATGACTATGCTTATGTGGAGAGTAATAAGTATTTTATGCATATGGCTCATGATAAGAATGTTTTATGTGATAGTTATATTGTTAATTTTATTCATGATGCTATTAAAAGTTATTATGAGAGAGGGAAACATGGTTTTATGTGTCTCAATAATAATAAGTTTCACCTCTTTATGTTGAAAATTTTGAAGTTGCACTTGTGTTGCTTTCCTAGGCTTGTTGTTTTGTGCTTCCATGACTTGTTTCTTTAATATATTGTTTTTTATAGGAAGTGGGTTAGACTTATTTTTTTTTCTTCTTGATGCTCTATTTTACTTTAATTCATATTTCGTATGTGAGAACCTTTTCAAACTACTACGCCTAGCTTAAAGACGTTAAAAAAAGCATTCTTGGAAGATAACCCATGTTTTATTTCTATAATTTTTGTTTGTTGAGTCTTGGAAGTTGTTACCTCTGTAATAACCTCTCATTATCATTTTTAATTTTTTTGTGCCAACAATAGCCTCTAACAGAAAGAAGGTAAGATTTGGGAAAGTTGTTGTCCTGAAACAGATTATGTGCTATTACCAAAAAAATCATTTTCCTAGACAGAACGTAATTTGAGCTGATAATTTTTTAGCATATACCCCAGGTTATTATCTAATTTTCATTAGTTTTGCACTTTTTTCCATTTGAGCAATAGATGATCTTTACCTGTTGTTCTGTTTTGACAGATTTCTGCCATTACTTACAGTTGCCTCTTAATCTCTTTCTTTTTTAATTCTTTTGAGAGAAAGAGCTTTTCGAAGAATTTTCTACAGTAGCTAATGTTTTAATGGATGTTTGACTTGTGTTATAACTAAACCAAAATGGATTTACTGTTTTGATTGCACTAATGTTGCTAATGAAAATTGCGTGAAATTTTGTATGAAGGAAGTTTTCAAGTTGAGGGAGAGAAGAATGATGTGATGAGATGAAGGATGGACAAAAGCTCAAGATTGGGGATGCCCGTGTCAACCAAAGAAATATTCAAGAGGTACAAGCATCAAAGCTTGGGGATGCCTAAGGCATCCCCTTCTTCATCAACAAAGTATCAAGTCATCTTTCAAGACGCTATATTTTTATTTCTTCATATGCTATGTGCTGTTCTTGGAGCGTATCTATTTTTGTTTTTAGTTTTCTTTTGTTTTGTTTGCTGTAGAATATGGTTGGATCCTAGAATTCTTGTGTGGTAGAGAGACACTCTGTTTTAATTGCATAGAACAATATAGTTTTCACTTTTATTGTTCTCCGAGTGTTCTAGTTTGCTAGTACTGCGTTTAGCTCTGGTTTTTCCAATCTTATTTTGTTCAGAGCTTATTAGTTTTCTTTAGTTAGGTATGATTAGCTCTCTGGTATTTACTGATTATTATCTATGAGAGTTGTTTTAATTAAATTGATTGGTGTTGGAGACGGGTAAAATGGTTCATGCTTATAATGATGCAAAAGGAAGCTTTTTTAGATTGTGACATAGACTTTGGCATGTCATGTTGGATGTTATTTTTATCATATGCTTAGTAGTTATTGTTGTAGCATGACTTGTCTCAAATAGCTAAGAGTGTTTAATGTGACATTGGACGAATCATATGTTGTTTCCATCATAAAAATCATTATATTGTGGTATTCTCCTTTGATGCTTAATTTATTGGGTTGATTTGGCACATGCTTACACCATGTTATGACTACAAAACGGTCACCTAAAGCCTCTATGATCATTTAGTTTTTGACTTTTAATATCACTTTATGTTTTGATTAATAATGTTTTGTCTCTATGCATGATTATGACCATTATTGCTCGATCTCTTAGTTGGTCGCTCCCAGTCTTTTGCTAGGCTTCACCTGTACTGAGTATGAGCTCTACTCGTGCATCCAACTCCCAAAAACCAAAGTTTGCTAATTGTGTCCACCATACCTACCTATATGTGGTATTTTACCGCCACTCCAAAATAAATTTCTTATGTGCTACCTTTAAACCTTCAAAACTATTACATATTTTGTGTTCCTGTTTTAGCTCATGAAGAAGTATTGAATGCTTTATTGTCTTTTCATGACCTCACACCTTAACTAGCATGAATAATGTGCTAATCATTAATATTGCAAAAAGAGCAAGGCAACTGGGCGCCCAGCACACCTAAAATAAATAAATAAATAAAGCTTCACACATTATGTACTCGAGAGATCCTAAATAATGGTGTGCAAAAGGAGAACTACATGGGAGCCGATCTTGAAGTCACTATATGAAATGATGATGAACTATTTAATATCAGTCGTTGACATAGACATACATACCTCTCAAAATACATTTCCAACACATCTGTTTATTCAAATAAAAAGCTCCAGCACATGAGTAATCTTGCTTTCCTTTGCGCAAGGCCTTTCTCTTACTTTTATGTTGAGTCTTCATTTTCTTGCTTTATACACCAATTAAGAGAGTATAGTTGTCATTCTGAGTATAATGTGCATAGTTTCAAAATTTATTATTGATTGATTCATGATTATGTTATTGCTTGTTCTCAAATTACTTGTATCTAGTTACCCTTTGAACTTTAAAGGTGTCATAGCATTTATGTTTTTTTTATTCCATGAAAGACAAGCTGCATACCACTTTACTATGTTTTCTTTATGCTTAAGAACAAACAGTTGCTTTCAGTAATATTCATGATCTTTTATTTGAGTTACTTTTCATGGTGTAACATACTACCTCAATCCCAAGGCTTAATTCCTATATTTTTTCAGAAAGTCAAACCATGTTAAGTTTGACTAAGTTTTTATCAAAAATCATTAATATGAAAAGTACAAAATCAATATCATTAGATAGATAATTTCATATGGTACCGACAAAATATCATATTTGTTCATAAATTCATCTAAAAGTTTGGTTAAACTTTACTTTGTTTGACCTTCTGAAAAAAATATAGGCGTTAAACCTTGGGATGGAGGTAGTAGTTGCTAAGTTCTATTGTTAGACTCACATCTATCATGCCTATGTTTAGAGTACTTTGATCCCAGCTTACAATGCTTTTACAATAACTTGATCAAAATTGTATTGGTTGCATGTCAACTCAAAAATTATTTTTGTTATCACTACCTACTCGAGGACAAGCAGGAGTTAAGCTTGGGGATGCTTGATACGTCTCAAACGTATCTATAATTTTTGATGCTCCATTCTTATTTTACACCAATTTTTATATGTTTTGTTTACACTTCGTGGTATTTTTATGCATTTTCTGGAACTAACCTATTAATAAGATGCCACAGTGCTAGTCATGTTTTCTGCTGTTTTGTATTTCAGAAAAGTTGTACAGGAAATATTCTCGGAATTGGACGAAATGAAAGCCATAGTTCCTATTTTTCCCGACCCGAAGACGGAGTCCAAAGCAGAGATGGAGGAGGACGCCGAGGTGGACACACCACCCCTAGGCGCGGGCCTACCTCTGGCCGCGCGCGCCTAGACATGGTGTGGGGCCCTTGGGTGCCTGAACATAGACTTCTGCCCACCGACCTCGCCCTTTCGCCTATAAATTGCCTCCCGACGCGAAAACCCTACATCAATCGGCCTCCGTCCCAGAAAAGTTCTGTAGCTCTGCGACGTCGAAGACAAGTTTCGGGGGACAGAAGTCTATGTTCAGGCACCCTGCCTGGATGGGGAATTGCCTCCGGAGCCATCTTCATCGACTCCGCTGCCATCTTCATCGTTGTTTCTGACTCCCATGATGAGGAGGGAGTAGTTCTCCCCCGAGTCTGAGGGATTTACCGATAGCTATGTGGTCTATCTCTCTCTCCCATGGTATGATCTTTATGTGATCATGAGCTTTATAATCTAGTTCAATAAGTAGATGTTATTCTTCAACTATTATGCTATTCAAGTGGTTTTATTATGTGATCTCCGGAGACACCTTATCCCACGGTGTGAAGGTGACAGTGTGCATACCATGTGTGTCTCTTAAGCTTAATTTACAGAAATACTTATGAATTGTGGTGTCTTGCTAGTACTATCTTTGTATGCTCAAAGTGATAGCGTGGGGCGTCCATAGATTGGGAACGCGAACTTTAAGGAGTGCTTACGCAGCCCTACGCGGTGATTTTGTGTTCGTTATCCAACCGAAGATTGGTTCAGAGTGACATAGTGAAGAGATAATACTTATGTATTCAATTATGATATCATTGTTGACAGTGTCCACTAGTGAAAGTAAGAGCCCTAGGCCTTGTTTCTAAGCATTGAAACACCATTTACAACCAGTTCTGCTACATGTTCGTTTGCTGCCATTTTTATTTCAGATTGCAATTATCACTTATAATCATCCATATTACTTGTATTTCACTATCTATTCGCCGAACTAGTGCACCTATACACCTGACAAGTGTACTGGGTGTGTTTGGTACACAAGAGACTTCTTGTATCGTAATTGTAGGGTTGCTTGAGAGGCATACCCTGAGTTCGATAAACCTTAGGTGATCCACTTAAGGAAAACTTGCCGCTATTCTACAAACCTCTGCACTTGGAGGTCTAACACTGTCTACAAAATAGAAGCGTGCGTAGACATCACCAACTCTGATGACATGATCTTGTGGGTACATTCCAAGGTACATAAGTAATGGTCGGAGATGAAGAGGAAGATGTATGTAGCGGAGGTTAAGTATACCCATCATCTCTTCCAAAGTGGGTTGTGTCTTGTGTGAAAGACTTGCTGGCTAAAGGCTATTTATGGTGATAATTGGAAATGGCAATCCATCACGCTTCTTGAGAATTTCAGCTGCAATATCTTCAAATGGTCGTGGACAAACATTTTTGGACCCAAGTACTCTATTAAAAAAAAAAATTCTTATTGAGTCTTGTTGTTTGAAGTGCTTCATCCTATAAATGTTGGCACGATCGATGTGGCTAGCACACTCGCGAAAAAATCCATTTTCGTTGTTACCAATTCTCTACTTTCATTAGTATTTTTCAAAAATACACAACTAATCATATTTTATGGTGATTCATCACATACGTAATAAACTTTGAGGTGCTTCAAGAAAGGTCCCTTGTTCACGCTCACAAAGCTTCCCTACAGGTAGGGGGCCATTGCCCCGCCCCCCTCCCCCACTCAATTAAATTCTTTTAATTTGGCTATAACATTTATGTTGAAATTTAAAAATTAGTCAAAGGTTTATCATTATTGGTGTTTTTAGGCCCCACAACAATATGTACCAAACACTGTGACTTGGTCACATAAGAGACTTAAAAATACTAGTGTGTACATTTGATAGACCTGTGGTATTCGAAATCTCAATGAATACATTTAAAAACTACTTACTGTTATAGATGGGGCGAACTATATACCATGATACTTATTTGTAACAATAACTTCTTTATACATGTGTGTATACATATATACATATGTAACTCTAAAATTAACCACATGACAAAATGATGGGAGTAACCGATTCTTATGCCCATACAAAACGTGTGTAGAAGAGTAGACACATCTGGTACTAAATTAATAAAAGGATATAATATATGGTCTCTCAAGCATACATGCATTGCATGATGAGGACAAGTATAGCTGATGCGAATCGGTGGAGAGCTGTTTCTGGAATGGCATAGTTACGTAATTATGTGGTTATTAGTCTTCACTAATAAAAATACTCACAATGTCGGGAAGACGAAGACCGATGGTGTACTGCACATTTGGGAAGGCTATACATAAATCGTGGCATGGAAAAATGATTTAGAAATCTTGGAGTACTACTTTTTTTTTTGTAAGAGAAGTCGGAGTAGACGCATGATAGGCCACAACTTGGGGGTGCTGTACGCCGACCTAGTCGGCGCGGACCAGGCGCCGCACACCCCCAGACGGGTTGTTGGGCCGGCCCAACACATTCCAACTTTTTTTTTATTTTTTGCTTTTTTGCTTTTTCGTTTTTTCTGTTTTATTTTTCTTTTTACGTTTTTCAAAAGCTGATTCTTTTTAGACCCGATATTTTAAAATTATTTTAGTTTTTCCTAAATTTAAATATTTCCAAAATTTGAACATTTTTCAGATTGAAACAATTTTCAAATTAAAACAAATTTTAAATTGGAACAAATTTTAGATTGTAACAAATTTAAATTGGAACAAAAATTTATTACTTTTTATATATGAACAATTTTCGAATTTGAACAATTTTTATATACTTGAACAATTTTTGCATTTGAACAATTTATATACTTGAACAATTTTCGAATTTAAAATTTTCTCGAAATTTTTTAGATAGAACATTTTACATATAAAAATATATTTAAATTTAAAAAATTAAATCTTAAAAATAAAAAAAATAAACAGAAAAGAAGAAGAAACGGAAAAGAAATAACAGAAATAACAAAGAAACAGAAATGAAAAAGAAAAAGATACAGCAATAAAAAAACAGAACAGAAAAATAACTCAGAAAAAGAAAACGGCCAACTGGCCCAACACCCGAACTGGGCCGGCCTGTACCGCGCGCGGCATGGAATTGCATGCTGGAATTGTGGCATGGAATTGCATGCTGGGCCTGCTCCTACCATTTTGGCAGTTTCTTTTTTCCAAACAATTACTTATTATGGCTTGCTGGAACTGGGCCTAATCTTGATTGGTAAATCTGAACCGTTGGTTTATTTCATACTTGTCACTATTCTGGGAGCAGTAATAAAGAGGAGGGATGCTGTTCTCAAAAAAAAAAAAACTATTCTGGGAGCAGTAGAAGGCGTAAAACTGACCAAAAATAATGAGGGAAGAGGTGACGAGGCCATGTATGTAGAAGAAGACGGCGTGACGTGGCATGCCGACCTTCCTGTTTGTTCCCCTCTATTTCCGAGAGGCATCCGTGGCGTGCCTGCTGGCCAGCGCGACGCCACGAGGACATACCCACACCGTGATGGAAGCAAAATACGGCCACCACCACTCGTACCTGCTACGCATACGGTTCGGGCCGCCGGTGCACGGGGCGCGCGCCACGAGTACACAGGCCACACCACGTGACCTCACAAGCGACCCACCACGTACGTACGAGTACCGCATCCCTGCCTGCCTGCCGCCGCTGCACCACGGTCCATGGAATTCAAAATTCAAACCCGGTGCCGTTCAGCAGTTGACAAATCATGAACGGTCCGAAGCCGCTAGAAACAAAACAAAAGGGCTGGGGCGGAGGAGATCCACGTCCTCGTCCACCACTGGATGGATCCACCGAATTAAAACGCTCTCCCCTCCAAAACGAGCTCGTCACTCAGCTCAGCTCCACCGATCCAATTTTGCTGCCTCACGGTCTCCGCCTACCTAGGCGTCACACTAGCTCAACCGGAGAGGAGTGGTTGCGCTCGCGCCCAGCCGGCCGTCTACTACCGCTTGTTCGCTTCTGCGGAGTGGATCAGTGTAGTGGTTGCTCTTGCCACTGCCGGCGTCGGGAGCAGGCGGGCGGGCGGACGCACCCACGCGGTCGCGCGCAAAATAGTCGTCCGGCTGACGTGACACCACGACACGCCGCGTCGCCTCCTTCTCGTTATATCCACCTCCGATTCCGATCCACCTCGGCGGCATCGGGCTGGTCCGGAGGGTTCCAGGGGAAAAAGATCGAGGTGGGGAATTCCGTCTAGCCGGCCGGCCATGGACGCGCCATTCTTCCACGAGCTCCGCCGCCAGGCCTCCTCCTACCTCACCGGCAAGATCCGCTCCGCGCGCCTCGCGCTCACCGACGTAACCCCCACGCAGCTGTACGTCAATCCCTCCTCCCCTGTCAATTCCCCTTCTGCGATTCATCTACCGCTGCTCTGCTCAGGTCTGACGAACAAAGTTCTTCTCCTGGTTGTGCAGGATGACGGAGGAGGCAACCAACGGCGACGCGTCGCCGCCGACCGCCAAGACCATGGGCCTCATCGCGCGGCAGGCATTCGACATCGACGAGTACGTCAGGATCCTCGACATCCTACACACCAGGTGATTTATCCTTCCCACCTGGTCCTTCAAAAGATCGATGCTATTCTCTTCTGCTCCCCTTCGTGTGTCTATAGCTTAATCTGACGGATCGACCAAATAATCTTCAGGCTGGCCACGTTCGACAGGAGGCAGTGGCGGGAGCCCTACAAGGCGCTGCTGCTCCTGGAGCACCTCCTCACCCACGGCCCGCGCAGCGTCGCGCTCGAGTTCCAGAAGGACAGGGCCGTCATCCGGCAGATGGCCACCTTCCAACACGTCGACGAGAAAGGGTTCGTTCCATTTTTCTTCTACACACGATGTCAGTTTTCTGAAACATTTTCGGTCCTTTGATCTCTGACGACAGTTCCATGCCGATTTTCTTCCTCGGTGCGCAGCTTCAACTGGGGCGCGACGGTGAAGGGCAAGTCGGACCGCGTGCTGAGGCTGCTGGAGCGCGGGCCGTTCCTGGAGGAGGAGCGCGAGCGGGCGCGCAAGGTGGCGCGCCAGATCAGCGGCTTCGGGAGCTTTAACCTCAGGACCGGCGGCAGCGGCGGCTCCGGCTCCTCGCGCGCGCAGCTGTGGGGCGGCGAGGACGGCGCGGCGCCGCAGGTGTACGGGCGCAGCCACTCGCAGTACGAGCAGGGCCGGCGGTGGGACGAGGACGACGTCGGCGAGGACCAGGAGGACAAGGAGAACCTGCTCGGCTCCGGGAGCGGGCGCGAGGAAGCGGAGCTGGAGGAGCGGCACCACCACCACCCGTTCCTCGGCTTCGGGCAGCAGCGGCCGGAGGCGACGCTGCTGCTCGGCCAGTGATCACGAAGGACCAGCCGATGGCTTCTACCCTAGTCCCCTGTACTGTAACGTTCTGTGTACTAGCATGTCCCGTGTGTGTCGTCAAGAAAAAAAAGCGTCAGCACGGTCAGTCCTTTGCTGACGTTGCCGGACGCTTTAGGGCCGTGTTCTTCCTCTGTGTTCGAACTTGTACAGAATGTTTGGTTCAGTTGGCAGCGCTACGTCCGCTTTGGCTGTCTGCACTCTGTTCATCCGTTCTGAAACCTGAAATCGATGCTGAATGAACTGGGGAAAGAAATCCGCAGTCTGAAACGTGACTAATTTACACCACGATCCTCCCAAGTATACTGAAAAAATGCATGCAGGGTTTATCCTTGATATACAGTCTCTGTACATGCAGAGGAAAGTGTACTTACAGCAGGATCCCAGATTTGTGCCCACGCCAGTTTCTCAAAACAGGCCTGCTAAATTTTCTTCCAAGTAAAAACTGTGTGCAATTTACTTCAGAAACTTTCAGGGCAAGTGTAAGCACGCCTAAGAAAAAGTCTTCCTTTTCCCATGCGAACTGTTAGGCACCGTCACATGGTTTACGATCATGATCCCAGCTGCTTTCGCCCTACTCTTTTCAAACATCATTACAACACTAGCTAATTTTGCTGCTCGTAGCAAGGGGAAAGTAGGGTACCAAAGACAACGTCCAGAAAAAGCTGACCGACCGGACTAGGTGAAGAGACACAAGTAATATTCAGGATTAACAGCTCTTTGGTACAACCTTTTTTTATTTATCTGCCAACATGCTCACAAGATAATTATGTATTATAATCTAAAACTAATGTTATCCACATAGATCAGATGCTTGCAGCGGGTAAGCTCATCGGCTCTAAAAGCCTCTTGGGCGATGGTGCTGCTCTGGACCTTGCATCAATGGAACTTGTACTACCCTTCCAGCGAGTGCTTTGGCAATGTTCGAGTTTGCCAATGGCCGGTATATGTAGGGACCTCGTGGAGCATGCTCTTGGCTCTTGTTTGCAATGTTTTAGGAGATCCTGTTATGTCTTGCCTTTTGTTACAGTTTTCACGCGTGTATACTATTGTAACTTAGTTATTGATTAATAACTTAGTTATGTCTTGCCTTTTGTTACAGTTTTCACGCGTGTATACGGATGCACACGACCAAAAAAAGAAAAGAAAACTAAGAAACAAAAGTCCCGCTACAGTATCTCGGGCCTAACAACAGCAATACATCCACCGCCAAGACAACACCTGAATTACAGACTCTCCAAAAAATGACACCTCCAAAAGGGGACACTGCTCAAACACCATCGTCGTCCGATCAAAGATCTTAGGATTTCACCCTGAAGATAGTCCCCGCTCTCAAAACAATGCCTCCACCAAGACCATTGTCAGGCACAACCAGTTAAGGCCAGACCTTGGTCACCCTGAAAGGTAGGACTCTGCACTTCGCCTGTGTTGTCGCCCCCACTTTCATACCGCCGTCGTGAAGCTCGGAACACCAAGCAAGTCTCTCAACAGCGCGGAGACTTGAACCTCCCTTAGCTAGTCGTCCCCTCCGGCCTTCATGAAATTCTCTTCTTCCGACTTTCATCATGGATTCATAGTCACTTGATGTCAACACAGAAAAAGAGCTTCGCGCCGCTCCCTCCATAACCAATCGGTCGGAATAAAAGCATGAGTGCACACGACCGAATACCTCTGATCCAGCAAACTCCAGGCAAAGCACTATTACATTCACCGGTGGAGCCTTCCGGAACTCAACCCTCTGGCCAGATCACGAGTCTAGGCCTCCGGTAGGTCCTCCTCTTCACACAAGAGAGGCCCTAGAACCGCCGCCTTTATACAGGTCGGACCCCCACGCCGGCGACCATCCCGGGCTGGCCAATCCAACCCTCCACCGGCGACACCATCGCCGGCTTCCATGCTCCTCCATCTCGTCGCCCGATCGCGGTGATAGATCAAAAGATCCACCACCACCAACCGCAGGCCGACCCTCTCCGGCGTAGAAGAGAGCCACCTCCTCTGTCGAACCCAAGGCTGCTGCCCCGGGTGCCCTCATGACGCGGAAGAAACCCGACATCGCATCCACGCACCGAAGAAAGGCGGGGTGGGGGAGGGCATGGCGCAGACCAAGGGCCTGGCCGCCGCCCACCATCAGCCCCTGCCGGTGTGCTGCGGATGGAAGCCTACATGAGGGGAGGGGGGACCGCATCGCAAGAGCCACCGCCGCCGCGTGCGTCGAGGAGGGGAGAGCCCGTCTGCCGTCCCCCACGTTGGCGAGGAAAGACTCCCGCCGCCGCCACACCCCGTGGGTCTTTGCCCCGGTGGCGCTACCGGCGGCGACGGTTAGGTTTGGGGAGGGGTTCGGGAGAGGAGGGGTTGGGGAGCTTTAATATGTTACTACGTGCAGAGAAATCATGTGATCCGTTCCAGGGGCCAGCGGCACGTGTCTGCAGGCGGAAATGATGCAGGGTTTATCCTTGGACCAAACCGGATTACAGTCTACACATGCAGGGGAAAGTGTCCTTATCAGCAGGATACCAGATTCCTATCCCGTGCCAGTTTCTCAATCTTGCTGCTATTTTTTTTTCCAAGCAAAACAATGTTCAGAAACTTTAGGAACTTTCGATGCAAGTGCAACCATGCCTAAAATCCTTCCTTTTTCCCACTATTACATCTCCCATGCAAATTGGTAGTCATCATCACATGGTTTACGATCATGATTCCAACTGCTTTCGACTTACTCTTTTCAAACATTATTTCATCACTTGGTAAAGTTGCTACTAGTAACCAGGGGAAAGTAAGGCAACAAAGACACGCCTAGAAAAAAATGAACAGCCGGACGAGGTGAATACACACCAAATGTTCAGCATGTCCTGGTACACCTTTTTTTTTTTTTGATCTACCAACATGCTCACAAGACCATTATGTATACAAACTAAAAGTAATGTTATCAGCATAGATCAAATGTTAACGTACTCCTTCGCACACAACAGATGATTAGTGGACACCCCCTAAGAACAAACATCAGGCAGTACACATATAGCAGCATTGGTAAATAATATTTTTTTAAAGCAGAATACATATCCAACGTTCCAAAACAGGTGAAAGAATGTGCTGAGAATGTTCAGAAACCAGTGGTGAAGTGATAAATCATCAGTTCGGAGTAATCAGAAATCTTCAGGAACCGGTCGAATAATTAGCTTTTGTTGCTAACATTCACAATGGTAAAGGATGTCACTGCAACCAGTGGTGAAGTGATAAATCACCAGTTGGTAGTAATCAGCAATCTTCATGAATAGAGTAAAAAAAATCTTCAGGAACCAGTCAATAATTAGCTTTTGTTGTTAGCACTCACAATGGTAAAGGATGTCACTCAAACCAGTGGTGAAGTGATAAATCACCAGTTGGGAGTAATCAGAGATCTTCAGGAATAGTCAAAAAAAATAAAAATCTTCAGGAACCAGTCGATAATGCGCTTTTGTTGCTGTCACTCACAGGGTAAAGGATATCACTACAACCAGTGGTAAGTGATAAATCACCAGTTGGGAGTAATCAGAAATCTTCAGGAACCAGTCGATAATTGGCTTCTGTTGCTACCACACATAGAGTAAACGGTGTCGCTGCAACAAGCTGGTAAGTACTTGGATTTTCCTAATAAAACCAAACAGTGAATGCCAGATGCAGATCTTGTTGCAGTCGGTTCCGACACGATTTTATTTGTCCGGTTTTACTTCCTATAGGTAGCTAATCATCACAAGTATAGGCAGTACAATGATATACACATGCTACCCGGTGACCACAAACTAACTTCCAGTGCTGTATCAATCAAATGCCTCCACTGACATCCAATGTGCCCTACCAGTTTGGATCATCTGAAGTGGTTTGATGTCTTTCCTCCGTCTAAGACTTCCTAGCATGTGATATGTGTAAGATATATTATTTCACATCTTTCAAGTCCTTAAAAATCACCCTAAACATTTTTACAGAACTTGCTATGGCTAGGAAAACAGAAGCAAATTTTACATTTCCTTGGACTCTCTGATCAACAAAAGACTAATTACTTGCTAGTTCAATCTCATGTCATCTGGTCCTTAATTTTGACAGTACTGGCATAATAACGGGAAATGGTATTATATACCACTGAAAAAACAAAACTTAAAATCTACAACTGCCCTGCAATAACTATATGCATGCATTTCCCTTCTTTTTTGTTTAACAAAGTACATTCAGTCAAATACAACGTAGGGGTGCAGTCCTTTTGGTGGAGCATATACTGGATTTCCATTGTGCTCATTTTGTGTGGTTCCACTAGACAAAATCGTTCATCTCAGGGAAACCAATGTGGCATAATATTTATCTCATACACATGGAACAACAAAAAGGAATGTTTCATACCCCTATTGTTGCACACTTGTAGAGTACATTACAGCGCATTATAGTGGTTAAGTTACAGAAAAGAGGTAAAACTGAACTTACATAAAAGAGGAGAAGATTTCAGATAAGTAGCGTGAAGAAAATCAAACTCTTCGGAGTAAAAGATGGGCAGCTTCAAGTTAGTATTCAGCATTGATGAAGTCCAGCTATCTCATAAACGTAAAGTCGCATATAAGCCAAAGGAAATAGTACAACGGTAGAGTTAAGAGTACCCTACAGCATGATGAATACCTACAGAGTATGCAAGACACAGATGCAAATGCATGAAACAGTACATTTGGGGACCTTTTCATTTTATTGCAGGCTGTAGGTGGGCAGCCCACAATGATCAACTGTACCATCACCATGGCAAGACAAAACTCAATCTTGACCGGGAGAAAAACCCTATGCGCTCCAGACATTGCCCACAGTTCCACGCCTCATTGAGTAATTTCTCTCCCCTGGCACGAAATCACTCCGTTTATAGCATGATAAATGTTCCCTGAATCTGAATAGTGCATCCCTGACCTGAACATTTATTCTTCTTTCCTGTTAATTTTACTGTGGTATAGATAGTGCTCACTGGCCTGTCAATTGGACTATAGGTTATTTGTAATGAGCAAAGGAGTTATTAATATTGGTCGTACTGAGCGAAACAGAAGTCCAAATATTAGTTCTGGTAGAATCTTCTTACAGAATTAATCTGAGTTCACCTCTTACGAACTAGAACTAGATGACAACACACGGGTGAAATTTTTGAATAATGGTTCAATGAGTCCTGACACGAATATTATTCAGAAAATGATTGCATAGTCCTTTTGAAACCGGGTGAATCACATATTTTAGAGTGAGAGGAAAAAAGTATATGAGTCCCATGGCTAATTGGAAGCTTGCACATGAGAGAATAGGCCCAGGAAGAATACTAGTAAACATGGGCCACCTCATCATTAGAGCAAAACTACATCTGAAGTTCTAAACAAGATCATCCTAAAACATGGAACACCACCGAATGTTTGGAACATCCAGACAATAACTACAGCTAAAAGGATATATCGACAAATATTTCTCACCATATATGTTGTGTGAAGTGTTCGGGTAGTAGACAGGATGTACTACAAAGTAATGCTGCTAAGTATGATGCTAGTACAAACTCATATGATCAGTAACTTATCAGACTTTACTTCCTTATCACAATTCTATAAACATGCTAAATTTGTTCTAACTATGACATGTGTTTTTATGGTCAAATATAAGTATGCAGATCATATATATGAATGGGCATACGACTTTAAAAAAAAAAACTTGTGGAAAATTAAGGTTCCGCTGAAGATTAGGATCTTTATGTGATTCCTTTATAAGAAAGTGCTTCTAACTAAATATAACCTTGCAAAAAGGCGTTGGAAAGGGTGTACAAAATGTATCTTTTGCGGTTCAAATGAAACAATTGGCCATTTGTTCATCACATGTGCCTTTTTCCGTTTCATTTGGAGAGCGGTACACTTCACGTATAATATTCCGCCTCCATCTATTGTAACTAATCTATTTAGTAATTGGTTAAACCGGATTTATAAGAAAATAAAAGCTCGAATTCGTGTGGGAGTTTCGGCTTTAGTTTGGGCAATTTGGAATTGTCAGAATGATGCGGTTTTTAACAGAACAGTAAAACCAAAAAAATGGCAGGATATACATAGGGCTGCTTCATCGATACGCTTTTGGTATTACCTCCTTCCTATGGAGCAGCGTGGACCTATAAATACTGGGTGCAATTGATGGTGGTTGTACGGGCTACATTCAGCCAGGTGGCTGGCTGCATTCTAATCGCCTTCAAGATGCATAGCGGCCTTTTATATTTGTGTAATCTCTTTAGATGGCTAATTCACGTTCCCACTTTGAGTGACCCTTGAATTGTAAACCCTGATACTTTCAAACTATGCAATAAGTTAAAGGCTGTGTGCAGAGGCCGGGGCTTAGCTCCCATTTCAAAATTGCTTAAATTCTTCTCTTTCAGCAAACGTTCATCATCATCATGATGCAGAAGCCGGGGAATACCCCATTTCGAAAAAAAAATTCAGCAAACGTTCATAGGCGGTTATTGGAGTTTGAACTTGAGCTGTATCAATGGGAAAAAACTATATCATCAGACTTTAGTCCCTCCACTATAGTCAAAGATGAGTACGGACTAGTGTATCATCAGTATATGGTAAGGGTTCGTTCGATCGTTTTCATAATCGACACGATGCATAGAGTAGGACGATGTCAGCAGTGAGAGGCAGAGGAATCTAATGCAGGTTGACGGCCAGGCCGCGTTCCCTGCTATGCTATGGTGGCCAGCCCATTCCCACTCATGCCCACCGCCTGGCCTGTCTCTATCTATTTCCTCATTGCCAGGGAACCCCACCGACTAGTCCCGGGTAAACTGGTAGGAGGAGTAATCAAGTGCTAATTCAACCAACAATTCCCACACCATTTGGTGAAATTGCAATTCATGATCTTCAGTACAAAGACAAGGCAGAACTGAAGGAGTGAGAAACAGCAAGCAAGGTTGTTCGTTTTGCAGAAAAAGGAATGCATAGATTTCTGCACATGGTATTATTATTTCCCTAATAATCAAGTGATGAAGAAACCAGAAACAATTGCTACTCTACGGAATTCTCTCCCCATTTCATTCCAGGTGTACACACATTCATTCAATCTAGAAAGAGGGGAAAATGGTAGTAAAAGAAGAAGAAGAAGAATTGAGAAAGCAAGCGAGCGAGCAAGCTGGATCTCATACCAGAGGTAGGAGCAATAGTGACAGGTAGAGCAATCCTATACACCGCCAATTTGCCGATGCCCTTGCCGACGCCGACGATGGCTTGATGTCCGTGCCGCCGTGCAGGGCTGGCGGCGAGAAGAGCTTCGCCGGCCGCGTCCCCACGCCACCAGGGACGTCCGGGGATTTGCTGGCCGGAGGCGCCGCAGCAGCCCCCGCGGCGGCATCGGTGCTCCCCCGGCCGAACATTTCCTTGGGCAGCAGAACCTTGGAGACGGCGAAGACGGCGACGGGGTTCTGGTCGAAGACGGTGCGGGTGATGGTGGCCTGCACGACGCCGGTGTCGATGGCGACGGAGCCGTTGAAGCGCGTGATGTTGAGCGTGAAGCGGCCGGCCTCGGCGGACTCGGTGGCGAGCGTGGGCTGGACGGGGTTGACGATGGACTGGAGGGAGCCGAGCGGGTAGTAGGAGTGCAGCACGTGGAAGCGCAGCACGACGGCCTTGCGGTCGGCGGGGAGGGACTGGAGGCGGTCGGTGGCCGGGAGGTCGGCGAAGGCGTCGTCGGTGGGGACGAAGACGGTGACCCCGGCCCCGCGCTCGTCGGCCTCGAGGTCGTCCGCGACGCCCGAGGCCTCCAGCATGGACGCGGCCACGTTGAAGCCCCGCGCGTCGAAGAGGACGCGCGTGATGTTGACCGCGGGCGACGGGCGCGTCTCGGAGCCGGAGGCCGCGATGTCGAGGCCGGAGGGCACGATGAGGCCGCCCACCGCGAGCACGCTGATGTTGTAGGGTTCCGAGGTGACGGCGCCGAGGACGGTGGCGTTCGACGGCCCCGGGGACGGGGACGGTGAGCGGACGACGACGGTGGTGGAGTTGCTGCCCGCGGCTGCCACGGCCGTGAGGTTGACGGCGCCGAAGTCGGAGGGCGCGCGCCCGGTGGTCTGGAACAGCGTGGTGACGAGCTTCCCCGAGGCGGGGAGGCGGGCGAGGTCGGACGGGGAGAGGTACTCGAGGAGGACGTGGTAGCGCAGCACGTCGGCGAGGTCGGCGCCGGAGGCCGCGGCGAATGCGGAGGGCGAGCGCGGCAGGTTGGCGTTCGGCACGGCCAGCAGCGTCAGCGACGACCGCCCGGCCAGCTCGGCGGCCACCGGGCTGGACGCCAGCAGCCGCGTGAAGTCGGAGAAGTTGGGGAACGCCGCGAGCACGGCCGTCACGTTGACCCCGGCCGCCGGGGAAGGCAGCGCGGCGAGTAAGACGAGCACCCCGAGCGCGAGGACTGGAGCGGGAGGGGAAGCTCTCCCCATCTCCAGGTTACTGACGTCCTGCACTGGAGAGTAGAGTGGAGTGGGGAGCTGGGCCAGTGTGAGGTAGAAGATGAGCGAGGCGAAACTTTTCGTGAATTTCTTGTGTTTTACAGAGTGCTTTGGTACGTACGAGTTTTGGATGCTAGAGGATACACTCCACTAGAGTTTATTAATGGCGTGGCAGTGTGTAGGTGGGCGAGTACGCCAGCTCCCAAAGTCTACCAGGGAACTTTTGCGAAGTGTGTGTACATGTCGCGTCACGTGTGCGTTTGGTACTAGTAGACAAAATGATGCTGCCCGAGTCGTCATTCTAGGCCATGTCACGTTTTTGGAACAAGGGGCTTCTCCGATCTTCGAGAAATGTTTCGTCTAAATCACCTCCTTAAACACTGAAATAGGTAGGAGCATATGTTTTTAACGCTGAGAATTGTGGTTTGGATTTTTAAAACAATGATTCTACGGAAATACAATTTGGCTTCCGGATGCGTATGCTACCTCTACCCAAAAATTATATTTTGAAATGTCGAAAAATTTTGACAAAAAATTATGCGTGTCTCCATAATATATGTGTGTTCGTCAAATTTCGCGATTAACCAATATTTTTGTGATCTATTTAAGAAAGAGAAAATTTATCTTCTCAGCATATACTCCCATGTGCCAAAACGCACTCCCCAATTTATATACAGTAATAAAGAAAACAAATTTTACACTACAAACATCTAGACATTTGTTCCTCAACAGACCCTCCAAGACATATACCATACAAGCAAGCTATTGGGAGCAAATCCTTGGAACATAATCCAACGTCGCTTAATTTGCCATCGCCCGTTGAGTCAAAAGGGAAGACAAAGGAGAATAGATCAACTACTAAGTCATTGATGTAGATCCGAAGAGAAAACCTCCTTTGTGTCACCGTAGTCTCCACAGATTACATGTAACAATATCTGAGGGAAGAAGGCATATTAGCGAGGGCATCGATTCATGCTCACGGTCGAGTGTTTGTTTTGCAGGGAGAATAAGGAACATGACCCCAAGAAGACACATAGAGGGACAACCAGATGAGAAGTAAGTAGTGTCTCCGTTGAGAATACCAACCCATCGGTGATGGGAACCACAAACCACCAAAACAACCACATTGGAGCAACAACCTGAATATGAACGCCTCCCACTAGCCCTCAATGCCGCCAAGCACGACATCGAGAAAGGGGAGGATCCGGTTAGACTTTATTTGATGTGTCACCAGCGATCCCATCAAGATGGCACATACACAAAAACCTTGAAATTTTCTCCCGAATTGTGGTTCTCGACCTCTCGGCAGTAGGGCCTCGCTCGGTTGCAGTGGAAGCAATCCACCAACGGAATTAATTCGCCCAGTATTTGGGTGATCCCCGTTTCTACAGCCTAACCCCTGCAGGTATTAAAACCTGCACATCGCGGGCTCGATCAGGTTAGTCTCGACGTGACCGCGGTGCCATCCCGAGCACGTGGAGCTTGTCCTCCTCCTCTAGAGTTCTGGCAGTCCGTCGCCAATCCCATCGCTCTTTCTAGAGAGCGCCATCACCCCGAACGATGGCAGACGCGTCCCTCACGAGTCACGATGCGGCGACCCACAGCCGGAGACGGAGAAGATAACAACGGCGGCAGCGATTCTGGCCGATGTGGGTCGATTGCTTCTGCTGGGTGAGCGAGTGGACCATGGAGATCACGATGGACAATATCTCTGAGCTCGCTGTGGACGGCAGCCACGGGAACGCGGAGCACGCCGACGACTGAGCCGAATGCCAATCACGTTCTCGCTGCACAGAGCGGCCACCGCCGGATGCGCGAGATGCAAGGGAGGGACCGGTTCCTACCAGACCGGTCGATGTAGGGGATTCGGAGGATTTGGCCTCGGGGCGGTCACCGACGGAGGCGTCATCGGAGACGGCGCCGGACAAGGTCGCCGCCCAGTCCACCCGACTGGGTCAGCGCTGCTTCTCACGCCTCTCGGGAATATTTCCACGGGCCGAGACACGATTTTTCTAACCCCCGTGGATTCGACGGTTTTGGCAGGGTTTGGGCCGGGAATCTATCCAGGCCGGGAATAACCGAACGCGAAATTTTTGGCTCGGGCGAGATTTTACCCCCGCCGGGATGACCCGTGAAACCCGGCCAATCCACTCGGGGATGGGAGTAACCGAACGAGGCCTAGAGGGGAACCGATAGTCTTGGAATGGTAGGCGAAGGAAACTTGCAGTGGCAGATAGGGTTTATTGGAGGAGGGAAAAGAGCATATATTGGTTGGATGACCCTCGGTATGTTGGCTGCTTGATTGCACCACATGGTTATGGAAACAAACATATGTTGTTTTTGTACAAGGTTCTGCAGATGCAACAATCACTAGTTTGGTTGATATTTACCTCGTATTTTTTACACCACCACACATAAAGAACAGATTACCACTTCGTTTGTGATTCCCGACATAAAAATGGCAATATGTTACGCCAAGGATCACCCATGCATGGTGAGATTGGCGATATCGAGATTAGTAAGGTCGATATTCCGAAGGCCTTGGTTTATGGTAGGGTGGCAAGCATAACAGGTTGCGGGCATATGTTTTCACTAAGCTAGCTTAAATTATGATTGTTTCTCTAACTCTTTTTGCACTAAAATATCTTTTACGGACGGGAAGCGGGCGCCACCGGACAATCGTAGATTACGGTGTTGCTGAAAGCATTTCATGATCTCTAGGGTGTTGTGTGTTTGGCGACAATACGTACGATCATTTAACAATATGCTAAGTGAGATGCATCAATTCTATTCGAATGTCACCATCGGCATCGACACCCCCCCCCCCCCCCAGTTTTACTAGCTGGGCGGCACTGTCGCTAGCCTCGAGAGTTCATCGCCGGGGCGCACTGCCGTGCAAGCCATGCGGCACTACCGCTGGGAGAGGGCGGCACTGCCGCTGTCCTCAAGCGACACTGCTGCTGTGTGCGGGCGGTAGTACCGCTGGGCTCGAGCAGCACTACCACTGGAGCCTTCTTCGAGCTCTTCTTCTGTGCAAGTTCACGGGGGCGGTACTACCGCTTATTGGGCAGGGGTAGTGCCGTTGAGGTCATCCCAACAACCATATTTGGCTGAGGGGTATAAATAGGAGCTTCTTCCCAAGGAGAAGCTGCTCGTTTTTTTCAAGAACACCACCTCTAGCTAAGCCACGATTTTCACCAGATCTCTTCCCTCAACCACCCAAAACTCTTTATCTTTGGATAATCGAAGGAGAAGACCAAGATCCACATCCTCACCAAAGCGATTTGAATTTCCCCTTCATTCACTTGAGGGCCCTTTGGCTAGAGTTTCCTTTGGAAACCCAAATTGTTGTTTACATCATTGATAACTTGTTGTTGTGTTGTAACAGCTTTGGAAGCCCCCAATTCGGCTGTGGATGCATGCCCCAAGAACCTTGTAAAGACCCGGTTTCCGTCTCGAGAAAAACCCTTAGTGGATAAGTGAGCTCAGCCTTTGTGCGGCGCTCATAGGAGAATAGGGTTCTTTGTGGAGTTGGTCTGGCCTTCGTGGAAACCACACCTCTCCAATGTAGACGTAGTTCTCCTCAAAAGGAAGAAACTACGGGAATCATCCCTTGTGTCTCCGCGTGCTCCACTCTCGGTTATGTCTATCCTTTAGTATCTATATTGCATCTTGCTTAGTGGTAGCTTTCTTAGTTGTGTAGCTTGTCATATAGGTAAATTCACTTAGTTGCATATCTAGAGAATTTACCTTTTGTGAAAATCCTAACTAAAAAAGAACTAAAATTTGGTAGCACCTATTCCCCCCTCCCCCTAGATGCGACATACTATCCTTTCATTTGGTACTAGAGTCTCGGCTCTTATTTCAGGCTTAACCGCCTAAAAGTATGCCGAACGATGGGGATACAGAGGAGGTTGGTAAGCTGGTGTCCATGAACAATCTCAAGGCTTTGGAAACTACCTTGATATCTTCCATGGATGCTCAAATGGTAGCAATGTGAGAACTAATCGCAGGGCTAATAGCGCCAAAAGCCCTCCCGTTATTCCCATCCTGGAGGACCCGAACTCATTATTAGCGGGTAAACCTTCGGGCTCACCCTCTAGTAGAGAGCCCATGGATGGTGATGAACTTGATAAAGATAACGACTCTAGCGCCTCTTCCCTAAAGGGAGATGGTGAGAAGAGTGAGTACCATGCCGAAAAGTGGCGCTCCCCAACCCACCTACCCCTCACCCTCATATAAACCTAGAGGTGATTCACCTAAGCTTGATGTTAGTGATTTTAGTAAACGGCAATTTGACTTTCGCTCTCATGTGTGCAGTGCCTCTAGTAAGCTATGGAGAATCATCAAGGAGGGGTACAAACCCCACCATGCCGAAAACTTGAACATAAGAGAAGTGATTGATAGTCAACTCAACTCCATTGCTCTAAACATGGTCCAACAAGCAATTGGTTCAAAGAACTTGTCCTACATAGTGCACTCCATTGAAAGCCTGATGTACAAAAGTGTAACAAAAATTAATTTTGCTTTGGGTGAAAGTTTGGAGCACTGAAGTATAAATGTAACTTTTGTTTGAGGTGAAAGGGTGTTGTCTTAAAAGAGCCAAACAGATCTACAATCTTTATATTCGCACTCGAGAAATGTTGATTCGGTACCCTGAAGTCAACTTAGGAGCCACTTTAGTCTGAAACCATGTCACTCGAGGCCAGCTAGGTAAAGAAGTTAGTTTAGCCTGTTGAGAAGCGTTTGATTCACTACCATTGGGCAGCTGCTCGAAGACGGATATCTGGAAAGAGGATCCAGCAAATGCCGTTTTCAAATCCATCAGAGATTTCACGGGGAAAAGTTATTCGCAAATCACCAGCTTCTCTCAGAAGTGCTATCGTCCCCGTAGAGTACAGCTCCATCTACTGCAAACCGCCAAACCGAGCATGTGGCCGGACTCGATATGAAAGCTGCTTTACATAACTGCCGCTTTGTGACTTTGCGTCCTCTACGTAATAAAGTACTCAACAAAATACTCACTCAAAAGACTGTTTACACTGTCCTTCAGACAGTCCACAATGACACGTAACAGGCGCAGAGAAATGTAAACAAAATACGACACTTAAAAAGTTAAAATACGAGTACTTGTTTACCTCTGTAGATGGATACCTGGTTGCTCAGACAGTGTCCAATGAGACATGTAGCATGTGCACGAAATCTCCACTCACCTTAGAAATATGATGCTATTTTAAAAAAATAAATGGGGTCACTGGTGTCTATGTGCACCAAATCTCCACTCACCTTAGAAATATGATATCCTTCTTTGCATTCACCATAATTTGTCTTCTGTAGCGGCGCAACCAAGCTACGCAGCAATGAAGACAACCCTGGAATAATCTACCATCTACTCTGCATTGTACCACTCCAAAGAATAGACAATAAAAATACATTGAGAGAAGGGGCCAACATCAGATAAAATCATAGACAAACTAGAACAATGCGAACAATGTGTGTCTTCCCTTCAAAATTCATATATCACAATTTGTGTTTGCTTCCTAGCTGAGCAATGTACAAAGAGAACTACAAACACAACATGAAGATTGACACTACATTGTCAAGGAATAGCCCTAGAGATGGTTAAGACCTAAGAGATACATCTAGTATAGAGGAGATCAGTGTATTGTTAGCCCCAGAATTAGCCCACGTGAATATATCCTGAACATGTCTCTGCAAAAGTCGACATGGGGGGAAGGAGTGGAACACTGCAATAGGGGTGTCTGATGAGGAACATCACACCACCAGACTGCACGGAAAGAATGAGCATACTGTACCATGATGTCAAAAAGAATCAGGATCAGTCAAAGCAGTCAAGGCAGATACTATCTAGCCTGGATGGGTTTAGAGTGTTCTGATTTATTGGAACGGCACATGCAGTCAGGGCATGGAAATGAGTATATAGATTCATTTGCTCTTTTCATCTGAATACCCTTGGAATCGCTGTGTGACCTCATATTAAGCAACTGGCGTCTCAATGATTTCCATCTGCATAAAAGGGGAGTGCAGCTTTAATAAAATACAATTTAGGATTTCAAAAAT
Organism: Lolium rigidum; assembly: GCF_022539505.1. Classification (NCBI taxonomy): domain Eukaryota; kingdom Viridiplantae; phylum Streptophyta; class Magnoliopsida; order Poales; family Poaceae; genus Lolium; species Lolium rigidum. The sequence continues at coordinate 78,969,986 of NC_061513.1, forward strand.
GAAGAAATACAAAGATATCCAAGTCTTTCAAAGTGAAGAACTGGTCATGGACCACAATAAACATACCCGATACGTGGACTGTCAAAGAGTATGGCCAATCTTCTTTTATCAGGCTTAATTGTCTTTGAATGCCCACCATACAAGTATCTTCTATGACCAAGAAGAAATTGAGGAAAATTTCCACCTTGAGTAGTCACGAAAACCTCACTATGTACACAGACACTGTAGTCAATAGCCGCCATCCTCGAGGAGAAATTCTGGAAAGCATGCACTATGTTAGAGCATCATACTTCAAAGTTCAGTAAATAAAGTTTTGCAGCTCTGATTCCTACAAACCTTGAAAGGAGCAAGTTCTTCATCTGATGCCAATGTTTCTTTTGTCTGTAAGAGAGGGAACATTTCAAGAAGAGGAGCCATGTTCTTCTCTGCTTTATATATCTTTCCAGAAGCCAAATAGATGGAAGTGTTATTACTGAAACCCATTCCACGAAGCATTAATCCGACCTAAACACCACACATCATGGACATGTAAGTCTTTGTGACAAAAAACCAGTACCGACTATTGTCGAGATCAGAATAAACTTGCTGGAAATATATCTTGTATTCACTTCATAATGAAATTCCTGGAGCATCTTTCAAAGAAGTAACACTGCCATTACATAGCATACCTCCAAAGGTGTAAGTGGACATTTCCCATTCATCCTTATTGCTCCAGGCCTTATTACACGTCCGGGCCTAGTAAATTTACCACGCCAGCCTCTTTCCCTGGCCACATCCAATTCTTTCTTCTCCTCATCACCACCGTCAAAGACACAGCAAGAGAAAGCAACCATATCCTGTAAAAAACACAATGGATGACAGTTCTTTTATCAGATAAGCATGTGCAAGCCATACTTCAGAAGTGAAATTCTGACAGAAGAATGTGTCGATTTCTCAACACAGTGATAGTAACTAGGACCTGGTAGTCACCCTACACCCTCCTTAGTATGTCTTGTAGGTTCATAAGCAGACTAAGAAACATGATGCACACATCTTTTTATATAAGAAAACCAACCTCTTCAAAACGGAGATGTACCGCTACATATTTTCCGTGGTTTTCCGTGCTTTTTGCTCTCATCCGAGATATTAAAGTGTCAGATAAAGCGGTGATTGGTTTAGAAAACTTTAAGGCTTCAAAGTTAGCAAGGCATCTCAGTCGTTGAACAGCAGGCGGAGCATCAAATGACAGCCGATTTGCAAAAGGTGATATCCTAATGAGCCTATAATTTACAGACAGTACTGTTAAAAGGTCATATAATGGTTAAACTGAATAATGCCAGAAGTACAGATTCTTCAGAACTGCAATAACCAAATTGACTTTAACTCACCTTTCTTCAATCAATTTCGGAAGAACAACATCTCTGTAGTATTCAATAGAAGACCAAGCCTTTATCTTGAAATTAAAAACATTACTCATATTGTGATTAAACCGCTCCATTATGAATTCAGGCACCTTGTCAACCACTCGGACATCATTTTTCAAATGCTGGACAAAGTGATCCGCATCATAAATATCACTAAATTTGCTGTACCAACAAAAAAAAATTAGTATCTAACCTTTTATATTGTAGACAAACTTAATAGAAACTAAATTAAAATTGAACTAAGACCCAAACTTTCAAGAAAACCACCATATTCCAACACATCTGGGATTTATTTTATAATAAAAGGTATTTTTTTACAGAACCACCAGAACGCTGAAATTCTGCATTCCTAACACAAGAAAGACTTCAAAGAAAAAGGTATTGTTTCCAATGGTCTCCCAAGTAGATTCTAAAATTGACTAACTGCCTACTTGGATAATTCATTTTGTTTCAGCCATTGAACATAGCCTGACTGTACATCATGCAAAAAGAAAAGGATAACAGTTCATAGCTAACAATTTGAGCTCTCTAGTGTGAATCTGGCCAATAATTGTTAATTTGGAGCCTTTATAAAACCGTACATATCAAAGAGACATGCATGTAAAGTTAGTGCAGTGTCATTCTTGTTGTTTAGGAAAACTGTCAACGACGATAAATTCAAATTTATCAATCCTAACCAAATGTCATGGTACAACAAGATTATATACAGATAGTGGAGGGCATACAAGAACACAGCAGCATTATTAAGGATCATAATCATCATCATGGATATCAGATAGAAATAAACCTAGGATCCCTCCAAATGCTGTGATAGTGGAAATTTGGGATTATAAGAGTTGCGTTCAGAAAACCAGCAACTGCGACTGCATTGCATATCTACAAAACAATAGGAAATATCTGTGACCAACCCATTGTACATTGAAAATTTACAATCTGATTTTCTTGGGAAAAGTAAATACCGATGTCCTTTGCTGATTCAAACCACCATTTGCCTCCACATATATGTACCCATTTGGTTCAGGCAAACCTACCAAAACACAGAAGTAACCAAAAAATGATATGTATTTCATTCGATATGAGGTACATCATGCGAAATGGCATCTGCCGTATACTAACAAACAAAATAGAGTACTGCGAATATTGTGGCTAAATATGTCAAATACATGAAGTGTTCCATTTTGTCAACTACAAAGGATTCACACCAGGGCAATTTAATTAAAGTGTCCCTACTGCAAACCAGAGATCGTTCGATGGTAAATATGGAGAAAAACAAAGCTAATCTTCTTTAGAATTCATAAAGCTATATCAGTAAAACAAACCTAGTATTTGAATTTAGAAGTACAAACAAATATTAAAATCATTTAAATTGACATACCATAGGTGTTATTTCTTATGCAAGGTTGCCAAACACCACCTTTGTAAGCATGTCGCCATACAGTTGCTAGCTACAAAAATGTAACAATATGAGAATAAGAAAACATAACATGCAAAATACATATATATATGTGAATTTAGAATAATAGGTAACAACAGGATGCAGCAAAATACATATCACACAAACACAACAGAATGGAAGACAAACTCTCTTATAACATACAACATGAACATGTAGGCATGAAGCTCTACTAGATCACACTGTAAGTCCTGACACCTATTAGAAAATACATCAAGGACAATGAACAGTGAAATGCATTAAGTCCCAGGCCATAATAATAAACAGCCATTTAACTCTAAATTATACCACCGGGGCGCAACTATCTTTATTGTATACTCCCTCTTCGAAGATAGACTTTCACCACAGTCAAAATAAAGGTATTGTTATAGCACGTAACAAGAGTTGTATCTGTTATTGTCTGCTACCGACCTATACCATTTTCCTTGAGCAATGGGTAAATCATGAGCAACCACTGAACACAAAGGGTTTGGTGCTGAAGGTTATGAGACACACAAGTTTCATCCATTTGAATCATAAAATTACCTGTCATCATATCTACTAATATAAAAGGGCGTGTTTGGCCAGATGGTCGTAACCACATGCATTGTTACACTCATTCACATGATTCAAATTTAGAAGCAGCAGACCAGCAGAACTGCGGACTGCTTGTGGATAGTTTACATCAGGTGTTTTATCCTCCGTGAAGTTCACAAATACAACAGTTGCGCGCTTGGCATTCCTAAATATGCAAGTAGTTATACTACTGTTCTAAAGTTATTTAGAACTTCCTACGCTTGTAATATGTTTCATCCAGTTTATTTTAGTCAAGACATGCATTGCATTTATTAGTTACCACTTACTAGGCTTCTATGTATGCTTTGTTTTTATGGCTACATTGAATTTGGCAGCGTATCCAGGAAGAAACCAGCATATGTCCTTGAGGTGCTGCTGCAACTGATAACAATAATAACAATGGGAGGAAAATACAAATGAGGTGTAGTCATCACAACTTGTGAATCGATGTGACACCAATAGGCTGACATTTATGACATTCCCCACATCTTATTGTTCAAAGCAACTCATCAGCTATCTGATTCTGGCCAAGATACACAGCTTCTCCCAGCCAACTAAAATACAAGGAACCCAACGAATCAGAGTATGTTTCAACTGGCGAAACATGGTTAGCTTGCCCTGTCATCCACTCTCGCATACGTTTGCACGGCTGTATTGTAGCTCAGCAGCGATTGGGGAGGAAACAAGCCCATATTAGTCCTGAATCCTGACAGGCACGGACTAGAACAATCCAAACAAGTACACGGCACTAGGCAACACAGCCACAGACACAGTTTCAATGTCTCCCGAGGACACGCTGAAACTAGACCCCTCCGAAAATTCTCCGCACCCAATGATCCAAGCACCGAACGCAAGCCGAGCATCCAGTATTCGCCTATCGCGGAAATGGAGTGAATAGTTCGATCGAAAACATGAATGAACTGCTAGTCCAACGCTGCCGGGCCAGAGATGAGCAGGGAAGAGGAGGCGCTCACCGCGTCGGTGGCGTTGTCGGCGTCCATGTCGGCGCGGAGTCGGGCGTACAGCTGCGGGCTGCGGTACATGGACCCGGGCGCGGGGCGCGAGATGATGCGGGGCACGCCGTCGAGGGAGACGGAGCCCATGTAGAGCAGCATGGCCGCGACGTAGAGCAGCGGGGCGAAGAGGAACACCGCCTGCCTCCGCAGCAGCGCCGCCAGCACCGCCCGCGCCGCCCTCCGCGCCCTCCCCGCTCCGGCGCCGGCCCCGGCCGCCGCCCTTGAGGTGGAGGTGGCGGCCCCCTTCGCGGACGCCTTCCGCCCCCACGCCCGCCGCGGGGACGACGGCGGGGACGGGGCCGCGGCGGAGGCGGCGCCGCCGAGGCTCCCCAGCCGGCTGTACGCGTGGTGCTGCATCGGAGGGTCCGGAGTGGAATCCCCCGCCCGGTGCTTCCTATGCGGTGCGAGGGGTTTGTCGGCTGGTGTCGGGGTTTCGGCCGCCGCTTTATCGATCGGTTTTCCCCGGCGAGAGACACAGAGGGAGGACTCCCGGAGGAGAGAGGTGGAGTCAGGAGTCCGCTGGCCTGCTGCGCTTGTTGGAGGAGGCGCAGGCAGGGCATGCGGGCGGCGCGTGAGCGCGTGGGTTCGAATTGGGGAGGAGTTTTGGTGGTGGGTGGGGGATGCGGGTTTGGCTGCGGGCTCGTCGGCAACGGGTGGCGCCGCCCGCCGCTGACCGGGGACCTGGCGTCTTGTTTGTTCCGGGGCGGCCGGTGGGTGGGGCACTCAGGGGATAGAGCGCTGACGTCGAAGTGGAAGGTCTCGGAGGATTTTGGAATGGTCAGCTGCTTCTCGACTGTGGGTGGACAGCTGGGTGTGGGGGAGAGATACGTTGCGATCTTTGCCCGCCTAGGACCGTGACGGAAAAACGGTCCTACTGATGCTGCCGTGTTGAGCGTGGTTGGTGACAAGGATACCAAGTCGGTAGTGGACCTTGTGAGACGAATTGTATTCGCACTGGCGACTTGGACTGCTCCCTCCTCACGCTCAATACGTGTGCTTCCGACGTTAACCGCTATCACAAAATCATGCTATTCCATCACATTCTACGAGCATCCTAACCAGTCCTGGCTCGCTCGTCTGGAACAGCCCATATGGATAAGTTGACATGCTGTGGCACGCTTCAGCATCGCTCACACGTACCGCTTCATCCCTTCACCAAATTTGGATTGTGGATGGGTCAGACCGGGCAGCGCGCGTCCTCCCGTTGACCACGCTGGTCCATCTCGCCAGTGCCACAAAAACCACTTAATTCCTTCCAAAAACTCTATGCTGAAATTTGGCCGATGGGAGCGGAAGCGATGGATCCCATCCCATCGTCGTGTCCGTCGCCGGTGGCGCCGCCAATAAGATGGCCAAGCCGAAGAAGCTCACCAATGATATGACATCAGAGGATCGTCGGGTCAAGTCGGAGAAGCGTGCAATACGACGACCACGGGAGTCTCGGATGCGCGCTATCCTGACTTCGCGATCCTCGGGCGACGTCGTTGGAGACGGCATGGCATGCCATCGACCACAACCGCACTCCCACGGCCGGAGACACAACATTGGCGGCGCGCGAAGAAGCAATGGCGCATCTCTACTGCCAACATGTCACCACCAGTCAACATGTTCGACAGAATGATCGACTAGCCGCCATCGACCAAAAAGACAGTAATGACGGGCCATACAATGGTGGCCATGCCAGCCGACCTATAGGCCACAAGGCCTCCAAGGCCGACATCAACTATCAAGCTTCCTCGTTGACGTTCCAAAACATCTTGAGGGATTTGATGGTCAAGGAGATAGAGACCACTGTCAAGAGGAAGAGCGGCGACACAAAGAAAAAGAGGCTACAACCAAGAGCTTTGCTGATCTCCATATGAGATTTATTGAGGTGGAAGAGCACAATGCCAGGTCTAGGCTCCTCGAGGCCAAAGCCAAGGCTAGGCTCCTCGAGGCCGAAGACAAGGCTAGGCTCATGGATGCCGATGCCAGGTCTAGGCTCCTCGAGGCCGAAGCCAAGGCTAGGCTCCTCGAGGCCGAAGACAAGGCTAGGCTCGTGGATGCCGATGCCAGGTCTAGGCTCCTCGAGGCCGAAGCCAAGGCTATGCTCGTGGATGCCGATGCCAGGTCTAGGCTCCTCGAGGCCGAAGCCAAGGCTAAGCTCATGGATAGCGATGCTAGGTCTAGGCTCCTCGAGGCCAAAGCCAAAGTCATGACTGAGGAGAACCGGATCATGCTCACCGACTTGGACATCATCTCCAACCCCGAACAAAGGGCTTGGATCGAGAGGAGGAAAAATATCATCCAAAGGGCAATGGCATTGATAATTGCTATTTGGAAGAAACTTACCGCCTTTTGAATATATTGTATGATATTGTCTCATTTTTCATATTTGGGAGTGATACGTCTCCAACGTATCGATAATTTCTTATGTTCCATGCTACTTTATTGATGATACCTACATGTTTTATGCACATTATATGTCATATTTATGCATTTTCTGGAACTAACCTATTAACAAGATGCCGAAGAGCCGATTCTTGTTTTCTGCTGTTTTTGGTTTCAGAAATCCTAGTAAGGAAATATTCTCGGAATTGGACGAAATCTTCGCCCAGGGTCCTATTTTTGCACGAAGCTTCCAGAAGACCGAAGAGATAACGAAGTGGGGCCACGAGGTGGGCAGACCACAGGGCGGCGCGGCCTGGCCCCTGGCCGCGTGGCCCTGTCATCTGGGCCCCTCGTGAGCCCCCCTGACCTACCCTTCCGCCTACAAATAGCCTCCGTCGCGAAACCCCCGCACCGAGAGCCACGATACGGAAAACCTTCCGGAGACGCCGCCGCGAATCCCATCTCGGGGATTCAGGAGATCGCCTCCCGCACCCTCGCCGGAGAGAGGATTCATCTCCCGGAGGACTCTTCATCGCCATGATCGCCTCCGGAGTGATGAGTGAGTAGTTCACCCCTGGACCATGGGTCCATAGCGTAGCTAGATGGTCGTCTTCTCCTTGTTGTGCTTCATTGTTGGATCTTGTGAGCTGCCTAACATGATCAAGATCATCTATCCGTAATTCTATATGTTGTGTTTGTCGGGATCCGATGGATAGAGAATACTATGTTATGATGATTATCAATCTATTGTTTATGTGTTGTTTATGATCTTGCATGCTCTCCGTTATTAGTAGAGGCTCTGGCCAAGTTTTTACTCTTAACTCCAAGAGGGAGTATTTATGCTCGATAGTGGGTTCATGCCCGCATTGACACCGGGACGAGTGACGAAAGTTCTAAGGTTGTGTTGTGCTTGTTGCCACTAGGGATAAAACATTGATTCTATGTCTAAGGATGTAGTTGTCGATTACATTACGCACCATACTTAATGCAATTGTCTCGTTGCTTAGCAACTTAATACCGAATGGGGTTCGGATGATAACCCGAAGGTGGACTTTTTAGGCATAGATGCAGTTGGATGGCGGTCTATGTACTTTGTCGTAATGCCCAATTAAATCTCACTATATTTATCATATCATGTACATGCATTGTTATGCCTTTCTCTATTTGTCAATTGCCCGACTGTAATTTGTTCACCCAACATGCTTTTATCTTATGGGAGAGACACCTCTAGTGAACTCGTGGACCCCGGTCCTATTCTTTACATAGCATACAATCTACTGCAATTGTGTTTTACTGTTTTCTTTGCAAACATCTTCCACTCGATACGCTTAATCCTTTGTTACAGCAAGCCGGTGAGATTGACAACCTCACTGTTTCGTTGGGACAAAGTACTTTGGTTTTGTTGTGCAGATTCCACGTTGGCGCCGGAATCCCTATTGTTGCGCCGCATCACATTTCGCCACCATCAACCTTCAACGTGCTTCTTGGCTCCTACTGGTTCGATTAAACCTTGGTTTCTTTCTGAGGGAAAACTTGCTACTGTGCGCATCATACCTTCCTCTTGGGGTTCCCAACGAACGTGTGAGTTACACGCCATCAGGGAGGAACTTGCCACTTGTTAGCGACGCCTAAAGGGCAATTGCACATGTTTGCCACTTTATTTAATTGCCGATTTACAATATGCCAATGTGCTTAAATGTGATTAGAACTGTCAAATTGGCTAGCCTTGGCCAAAATACCAGCGTTGACTGAATGGCTCGCGCCGCTGGAGCCACCGGCCTAGCGGACCGAACCACGACCCAAATTTTAGTCGCGTGCCGACCAAAACGGACAGAACAGTTTAGGTTGCTGTTATGGATCGCGCAACTAAAAATCCCTGAAATACTTGTTACATATTTAATTGCTTAAATCCGCCGGAGAGAGTATGACAACATTGCGTGTCACAAGTATGTGACAGTATGTGACAACACTATTTAAGATTTAATCAATTAAAAATCCCCGAAATACTTGTAGCTGACAACATTGCGTGTGACAACAGTATTTTTTTAAGAGAAACCACGAAACATATATTAAACAAACCCAGTACAACACACACGGAATCTAGAAGAAACTAGAGGACACAGGACCGAGAACATTTGCAAAAAAAACCCCCAACAAAAGAAATTTACACAAAAGGGCCTAGAGGTCCCTGCAAACACCATCTTCTTCCTCCATCGCCGGATCCGAGCCAGCACCTCGCCATCGGTGGCTTTGTGGGTCGCACGGGAAGCTCCTCGCAAAGAGGAGCGAAGAATTCCGCTATCGCGCACGGGGCTCATCTCCATGCTGCAGAACGGATCCCAAATCTGCCGCTCCACACCGATCAAATCGGGTGAGAACGACAGATCTTCCAGCATCGAGCCGCCAACCTGCTCCCGAGCCATCATCCTCACCGAACGGTCGCCGGCGCCACCAACGGAAGTAGCCACCAACCGTCTTCCTCCCTCCTGAACAGGGACTCCAGGCTTCGCGACGGCGCCGGAGGGCACACTATCTGGACGGGGTCGAAGCCAGAGAACAAAAAGCCCACAAAGCTTTCGCCGCCATCTCCTCACCGACAGCTTCAAGGCATCCTACTCTTGCCATCTGGGAGTGGCAAGAACCATAGCTCACGAGCTCCTCGGCGAAGCCGAGATACGGCTGGAGCCTGAGCAATCTTATTGGATGGAGCCGCGCCGACGCCGCCACCAAAACGCCGCCGCCACCAAACCCTAGATCTACCCTATCTACACACCGGACCAAGAACCCAGGGTTCCCCATCCCTCCCGCGGCCGGAGCGGCCGGCGGAGGGACAAGGAACTCGCAGGCTTGCCGGCGAAGGGAGGGAGAAGACTGGTCGCCGCCCTCTTCGCCTTTCTCTGGAGCAAGGAGAAGGAGGGGGAAAGTGGGATGTATCATGTGACAGTATGTGAAGTCTCTTAACACGCGTCCCTTTATTGTCCATAAATTTCCCACGCATGCACGCGCTTGGAGATTGATAGCTTTCCTTATTTCGAAGTTTCGTAGCTGCGAAGAGGCTGTGCCGAGACAACGTCAAATTCCTTCCAGGAGATGCCCCTTTTTATTTATTTATTTGCAGTTCTTCCAGCGGATGCTAATCTGCAGAGGTGAGGCAAAGGACACAACGTTTCCTCGTTCTCATTCCAACCTGTCGCGTGCATAGGTGATGACGGGATATTCTTCCCATTGGCTTTTACAGGACTTTGCTTGTTCGATCACAGTCTCATCTTTTGAAGGGACTAGTACAAATGCCCGTGCGTTGTCACGGGTCTGCAAATTTTATTTCTCAATACACATATGTAATCAAAACTGATAAGAAAGATAAGTATAATAAAATAAAAAGCAAAGCAAGAAAAGAAAAGAAAAAGAAAAAGAAATAAAAAGAAAATGACCAAGCCAGGCCGGAAGCTTGGGATGGATGCTTAGTTTGCTTTTTAGTAAGTAGTCGAGATAAGTTTAGTTACTTAACTGTCAACACTACCGCCACGTAGCCTCTAGCATCGTCTTGTCGCGCTGCCATGCCATCATCCGCCGCTCCATCACCGCGCCGTCTCCCGGCGCGCGCGACAACACCCCTCCGCGCGAAGGGATTTCATAGGGGTACGCCACACAGCCCACCGCCTTTGGCAGCCAGGCGCCACCACCACCACCTACGCTGGCCAGGGAGGGTCGCGACACGCTCTTTTAGGGTTTCGTGGTCGCCTCCAAGTCGCCCGCGCGAGCAGCCTGGGAGGCAGGAGGAACTCATAACCAATCATAGGGTTTCAATAAAGATTGTTATTATTTCACCTTTAACAAATATGAATAGACATACCCTTCTTTCAATGTCTCAACTTGTTTCAACAATGAAGCAACGTGCTTTACAAAAGTATTCACACCAGGTCTAAATACAGACTGGTATAGTTTTTTTTCTGAGATCAACGCTGCGATTATATTAAACTTCAGACATATCCAGTACAAGACAATTCCTAACACAATCCGGTGGTACACCCATCCAGATCTTACAAACTTTATTATCGCAGCCTACTTTTGCCTATCTATGAGCAGCTTCATTAGCTGATCGCCGCACAGCATGCACCGAGAATGCTTCAAAGCTTCAAAGGAGAGCTTTTATTTACATGACCACAAGACCGTGAATCGACCGATCCTGTCCCTCCTTGTTTAACTTCACCGCAGCCCCGACACTGTCCGTTTCCAGGGAGATCCTTTGCACCTGCATGTCCTTTGCGAGAGTAGGAACGCTCTTTTGCAGGCCATGAGCTCAGCATCCTCAGCATCAAAGGTGTGAGGAAAAAATGGGTCGCTCCAGCTATGAAGCTTCCATGGTGATCCCTAAGAACCACCCCACCTCCACCCAATCCAGTAGCTGAGTGAAAAGCACCATCCGCATTGACTTTACACCAAATATAATCAGGTACGAGCCAGCGCTCCTTCTGCTTTGCGGACATCGTCGTAGCTGGTGCATGAAGATTATACCATTTCTCAACTCCAGCAATTGTTTTCATGGCAACAGACTTCAGGTCAGCTAGTTTCTTAGTCTCCCCCACATCATTTCGCGCTATCTAGAGGTTGTAAAGCATTGTAATAAACCAAGCCCTCTAATCATCATTGCTCTTCCCAATCCAGTCCAGAATCCACCCCTTCAGTTCAGAGTGACACCGCAGAACCTTCAGTGGTTGGCCCAGGCTAACATTGACATGCTCCGTGAGGGCATTCCACGCTGCAACTGAATGAGGACAGGACCAGAAGCGGTGCACTAAACTTTCTTCTCTCCCGCACGCTAGACAGACAATTCCGTCTTTAATTTTTCGATGGTGTAGTTCAATTCCCACCGCTAGTCCATTCTCAATCAGTCGCCAAGTGTGAATCTTCTGCTTTTTTGGTACTGGTGCATCCCAAAGTGTGAGCCAACCCCTGTGTTCATCACACGACCTAGAAGAAGAAGGACGTCCTCTTGCCAAGTTTTTCCGTTGAATCGCCAAGTGATATGCTGACCTCATGGAAAACTGGCCATTCTTCGTAAAATTCCAGGCATGCACATCAACAGCACCCGAATTTCCTAACGGGGTGCGAAGAATGTCTTCCACGTCTGGGTCATGGAAATGTACTCTCAGTTTATTTTCATCCCATATGTTCTCACCCGGTTTTGTGATTTAACCCGGTTTTATGAAATCACGAACATACTCTGGGCACTCCTCAATCTTTCTTCCCATTGGCCTCTGCAGTCCTTCTCTTGGGATCCAGTTGCTGGTCCAGACTGGGATATTGGAGCCATCTCCAATACGCCATACTAAGCCAGCACGCAGCAGCTCTCGACCATGGATAATACTCCTCCAGGTGTACGACGCACGCTTTGGACAGGCAGCACTCAAGAAATCACCCTCCTTGAAATAGCGTGCTTTTAAAACTCATGCACATAGGGAGTCAGGCTCAGTCACCATCCTCCATCCTTGCTTGGCGAGAAACGCTTGATTAAAGGATTTGTAGTCACGGAAACCCAAGCCCCCTCGCTGTTTTCCTTTGCACATGCGATCCCAACCTATCCAATGGACCTTGCGTTTTCCTTCTGTATCCCCCCACCAGAAGTTCGACGAGACTGAGCTTAGTTGATGGCAGATCTTTTTTGATAACATAAAGCAGCTCATGGTATGGGCGGGGACTGCTTGGAGAACAGATTTTACAAGAGTCTCCTTACCGGCCTTGGACATGCCTCGACCTTTTATACCCTTCACTTTTCCCCATGAACGCTCCCGAAGATATTTGAAACACCCCTCCTTTGAGCAACCGACAACCGTGGGCAGTCCCATGTATCGTTCGGAGAGGGCTTCACACTCAATACCAACTGCCCGCTTGAGATTATTTTTCGTCTCCACGGGGCATCCATTGCCAAAGAAAATGGAGGACTTCTGAAGGTTGACACCACTGGTAGAAAAAAGGTCTTCCGTCCAGCCCCATTAGTCGCGGAAATGCAAAAACCGCGACCAATGGTGCCTTTAGTCGCGGCTCGGTTGGCCAACCGCGACCAAAGGCCTGGGCCCAGCGCGCTCGGTGGCCAGCTGGTGGACGGGAGGGGCTTTAGTCGCGGTTGGCCTGGCCAACCGCGACTAAATGTCCTCAGGCCTGGCCCAAAGGCCTTTAGTCGCGGTTGGCCAGGCCAACCGCGACTAAAGCCCCTCCCCTATATATACCATCCAGCCCACAGCACTTAGCCATTTGGTGCCCACTTCTCTTCACAAACTTCACAAGGGGGTGTATGGTTTGCTTTTGGCTCCTCTTATGCACACAAGGTGTTTGATGAAATGTCCCAAGAGCATGAAACAAACATGATATGAAGTGTCGGAGCCACACTTGATCGAGCTTCCTCATTTATTTTTTCCTCCTCGATTGCGGTTAGCAACAACACTTGAACCTTTCATATATATGTGTCATTGATAAAATATGCATATGTGTGTAGTTCATTGTTTAATTTCTATTTAGTTTAACAAATGCATGATGGTTAATTATATATTTTGTATTATAATAATGCAGATGAATCGGCAATGGATGTACGCTAGCCGACTCTCCGGCGAATTCACTACGGGTTTGAAAGATTTCCTCGTAGTGGCTAATGCGAACAAGCAGGGGGTTTTGTTATCTGTCCATGTGTTAACTGTAAGAATCAGAAGGGTTACTCTTCCTCAAGGGAAGTTCACGTGCACCTGATTCGGCATGGTTTCATGCCAAGCTATAATTGTTGGACCAAGCATAGAGAAAGAGGGGTTATAATGGAAGAAGATGAAGAAGGGGATGATTTCATCGATGAGAGCTATCTTGATCATTTCGGTGATACTTTCATGGATGATGCTGAAGGTGGGGAAGGTGATCAAGAAGAGGCACGTGATGAGCCCGCTGATGATCTTGGTCGGACCATTGCTGATGCACGGAGTCGTCTGCGAACCGAAAAGGAGAGGGAGAATTTGGATCGCATGTTAGAGGATCACAAAAAGTCGCCGTACCCGGGATGCGATAATGGTCTGAAAAAGCTGGGCTGCACACTGGATTTGCTGAGATGGAAGGCACATGAAGGTGTAGCTGACTCGGGATTTGAAAACTTGCTGAAAATGTTGAATAATATGTTTCCAAAGAATAACGAGTTGCCCTCCAGTACGTATGAAGTAAAGAAGGTTGTCTACCCTCTAGGTTTAGAGGTTCTGAAGATACATGCATGCATCAACGACTGCATCCTCTACCGCGGTGAATACGAGAATTTGAATGAATGTCCGGTATGCACTGCATTGCGTTATAAGATCGAGGCGATGACCCCGGTGACGATGTCGAGGGCCGAAACCCGGGAAGAAGGTTCCCGCCAAGGTGATGTGGTATGCTCCTATAATACCACGGTTGAAACGTCTGTTCGAGTAACAAAGAGCATGCCAAGTTGTTGCGATGGCACAAAGAGGACCGTAAGTCGGACGGGGAGTTGAGACACCCCGCAGATGGAACGCAATGGAGAAAGATCGACGAGAGAGTTTAAAGATTTTGCAGCTGACGCAAGGAACATAAGATTTGGTCTAAGTACGGATGGCATGAATCCTTTCGGCGAGCGAGCTCCAGCCATAGCACCTGGCCCGTGACTCTATGCATCTACAACCTTCCTCCTTGGTTGTGCATGAAGCGGAAGTTCATTATGATGCCGGTGCTCATCCAAGGTCCGAAGCAACCCGGCAACGACATCGATGTGTACCTAAGGCCATTAGTTGATGAACTTTTACGGTTGTGGGGCAGACCTGGTGTCCGTGTGTGGGATGAGCACAAAGAAGAGGAATTTGACCTACGAGCGTTGCTTTTCGTAACCATCAACGATTGGCCTGCTCTTAGTAACCTTTCGGGACAGTCAAATAAGGGATACAATGCATGCACGCACCGCTTACATGAGACCGAAAGTGTACATTTGCCAAATTGTAAGAAGAACGTGTACATGGGGCATCGTCGATTTCTTCCCAAAAATCATAACGTAAGAAAGCGCGGCAAGCATTACAACGGCAAGGCAGATCACCGGCCGAAGCTCGCGGAACGCACCGGTGCCGAGGTATTTGATATGGTCAAGGATTTGAAAGTCATCTTTGGAAAGGGTCCTGGCGGACAATCAATTCCGAAGGGAGCCGACGGGCACGCACCCATGTGGAAGAAGAAATCTATATTCGGAAGCTAGAATATTGGAAAGTCCTAGATGTCCGCTCTGCAATCGACGTGATGCATGTTACGAAGAATATTTGCGTGAACCTTCTAAGCTTCTTGGGCGTGTATGGGAAGACAAATGATACAAAGGAAGCACGGCAGGACAGCAACGCTTGAAAGACCCTGATGACCAGCATCCGGAATGGTTTCAAGGTCGTGCCAGCTACGCTCTGACCAAAGAAGAGAAGGTCATCTTTTTTGAATGCCCGAGCAGTATTAAGGTCCCGTCCGGATTCTCGTCCAATATAAAGGGAATAATAAACATGGCGGAGAAAAAGTTCCAAAACCTGAAGTCTCACGACCGCCACGTGATTATGACGCAATTGCTTCCGATTGCTTTGAGGGGCTCCTGCCGGAAAATGTTCGAGTAGCCATTGTGAAGCTATGTGCATTCCTCAATGCAATCTCTCGAAGGTAATCAATCCAGAAGTTCTACCACGGTTACGTAACGATGTGGTCCAATGTCTTGTCGGTTTCGAGTTGGTGTTCCCGCCATCCTTCTTCGATATTATGACGCACCTCCTGGTTCACCTAGTCGAAGAGATTTCCATTCTCGGTCCCGTATTTCTACACAATATGTTCCCCTTCGAGAGGTTCATGGGAGTATTAAAGAAATATGTTCGTAACCGTGCTAGGCCGGAAGGAAGCATCGCCAAGGGCTATGGAAATGAGGAGGTAATTGAGTTTTGTGTTGACTTTGTTCCCGACCTTAAGCCGATTGGTCTTCCTCGATCGCGGCACGAGGGGAGACTAAGTGGAAAAGGCACGATCGGAAGGAAATCAACGATATGTATGGACGGCCATTCTCCGATCGAAGCACACCACACAGCTTCGACCAATTCCAGCTTGGTGGCTCCGTACTTTGAGAAACACAAGAATATTTTACGCTCGGAAAACCCGGGAAGCCCGAATCCTGGATTAGGAAGGCCCACATGGAGACTTTCGGCGGTTGGTTGAGAAAACATTTAATGAGTGACAATGAGGTTGTAGATCAGCTGTACATGTTGGCCAAGACACCATCTTCGACTATAACGACTTTCCAAGGGTACGAGATAAATGGGAATACATTTTACACGATCGCCCAAGATAAAAAGAGCACCAACCAAAACAGTGGTGTCCGCTTTGATGCAGCAACCGAGAATGGGCAAAAGGTCAAATATTATGGTTACATAGAGGAGATATGGGAACTTGACTATGGACCCTCCTTCAAGGTCCCTTTGTTCCGGTGCAAATGGTTCAAGCTAACAGGAGGTGGGGTAAAGGTGGACCAGCAATACGGAATGACAATGGTGGATTTCAACAATCTTGGTTACCTTGACGAACCATTCGTCCTAGCGAAAGATGTCGCTCAGGTTTTCTATGTCAAGGACATGAGTAGCAAACCGAGGAAACGGAAAGATAAGAAAACGATCGGTACATCATGCGATGATCCAAAGTGCCACATTGTTCTTTCGGGGAAAAGAAACATCGTGGGAGTGGAGGACAAGACAGACATGTCGGAAGATTATAATATGTTTGGTGAAATTCCGCCCTTCAAAGTGAACACCGATCCAAGCATTAAGTTAAATGATGAGGATGCTCCATGGATACGGCCCAATCGTAAGCAAGCGGGGACACAAGGGAAGAAATGATGTGTAATAATTTATTGTACCAAACTTTGTTGAATGGATCATGTGAATTATATTGCCCGTGATGTGTTTGGTGTCCATTTTCGAATGATTCGATTGATTCGAGATATCACTGATGATACATGAAATTTGGAGTGATTTAGTCATACTCCTGCCTAGGCGTATAATATGCATACTCGTAGTCTTCATAGTCGCCGCCGTTGTACTGGTAGTTGTCGCCTTCTAAGTTGCCGCCGTTGTCGTCGCTGCTGTCGTCGCTGTCGTTGGGCGGCGCTCGTGGCTCGAACTGAGGGTAGCACAGGCGGGGGATATCGCCGGCCGTGATGTAGTCCATGACGCTCTGCAGAGTCCGGCCGTACCACCATAGCCGACGGCCGGCCTCGTGGAAGTTCCCGTGAGGCAGACCGTCCTCCTCATACTCGGCGAGCGCCCTCTCACGCCGATTGATGAAGAAGGCGTCCCAAGTATGCTGGTTATCGGGATGCCGGCGGGGATTCATCCGCTGCTCCGGCGTGAGGTCGAGGTAGTAGTGGTTCGTGATGGCCGCCCGGCGCGCAGCACCCGAGGGAGGGAGGGACCGGCACGCCGCCGGCGCTTAGGCTCCAGCCGGCGGGGACGCGGTAGCCCGGTGGGCAAGGGTAGTTCGAGGCGCAAAGCTCCTCCACCTGCTGGTAGGTTAGAGTGGGTGCGGTGGAAGCCATGAGAGATGTGATAATACTGGCCAAGCCGGACAACATATATGTAGTGAGAAATGGCGGGAAAAATGGGAGCGGGAAGACAGGAGGCGGGAAGAAAGTAGCGGGAAGAAAGAGGCGGGAAGAAAGAGCTGGCGGGAAGAAATTGGCGGGAAGAAAGAGGCGGGAAGAAAGAGGCGGGAAGACAGGGAAGAAATGGCGGGAAGAAAGAGGCGGGAAGAAAGAGGCGGGAAGAAAGAGGCGGGAAGAAAGAGACGGGAAGAAATTGGCGGGAAGAAAGAGGCGGGAAGAGGGGGTGCAACTGTGACGCGTGGGTGGATGATACGTCCAATTTGCATCACTATTTTGTATCATAATTTGCTGTTATTCATTGATATATTTCATATTGGGACACAATACTTATGTTATTTCATCTATTTTGCATATTTCATCATTATTGGAGGATCAAGCACCGGAGCCAGGATTCTGCTGGAAAAAGCGCCGTCAGAACGCAATATTTCGGAAGATCAACTGTGGAAGGGAATTTCACGAAAATTCCTATTTTTCCGGATGACGAAGGGAGCCGGAAGGGGAAGAAGAGAGGGGCCACTGTGGGCCCAGACCATAGGGCGGCGCGGCCCAAGGCCTGGCCGCGCCACCCTATGCTCTGGGGGGCCCACGACCCTTTTCGCCTCCTTTTCTTCACGTACTCCTTCGTCCCGAAAACCTAAGCCAGATAGAGGACCTCACGAAGGGTTACAGCCGCCTCTGCGGGGCGGAGAACACCAGAGAGAAAAGAGCTCTCCGGCGGGCAGGAATCCGCCGGGGAAATTCCCTCCCGGAGGGGGAAATCGACGCCATCGCCATCGTCATCGAGCGGGACATCATCTCCATCATCATCATCATCATCTCCACCATCTACACCGCCATCACCACCGCTGCACCTCGTCATCGCTGTAGCAATTCGGGTTAAATCTTGATTGTTTGATAGGGGAAACTCTCCCGGTGTTATTCTATACTTGTTGTAGATGCTATTGAGTGAAACCATTGAACCAAGGTTTATGTTCAGATTGTTATTCATCATCATATCACCTCTGATTGTATTCCATATGATGTCTCGTGAGTAGTTCGTTTAGTTCTTGAGGACATGGGTGAAGTCTAAATGCTAGTAGTGAATTATGGTTGAGTAATATTCAATGTTATGATATTTAAGTTGTGGTGTCATTCTTCTAGTGGTGTCGTGTGAACGTCGACTACACGACACTTCACCATTTATGGGCCTAGGGGAGTGCATCTTGTATTCGGTTGCTAATTGCGGGGTTGCCGGAGTGACGTAAACCTAAGCCCCCGTTAGTATATCGATGCGGGAGGGATCGCAGGATCTCGCAGTTTAAGGCTGTGGTTAGATTTATCTTAATTACTTTCTTGTAGTTGCGGATGCTTGCAAGGGGTATAATCACAAGTATGTATTAGTCCTAGGAAGGGCGGTGCATTAGCATAGGTTCACCCACACGACACTTATCAAAACAATGAAGATTAATCAGCTGTATGAAGCGAAAGTACTAGACTAAAATCCCCGTGTGTCCTCAGGAACGTTTGGTCATTATAAGTAAACAAACCGGCTTGTCCTTTGTGCTAAAAAGGATTGGGCCACTCGCTGCAATTATTTCTCTCGCATTTTACTTACTCGTACTTTATTTATCTGCAATATCAAAACCCCCTGAATACTTGTCTGTGAGCATTTACAGTGAATCCTTCATCGAAACTGCGGCCAACACCTTCTGCTCCTCGTTGGGATCGACATTCTTACTTATCGAAGATACTACGATACACCCCCTATACTTGTGGGTCATCAAGACTATTTTCACGGCGCCGTTGCCGGGAGTGAAGCGCTATTGGTAAGTGGAATTGGTAAGGAAATTTACTCGTTTGTGCTGATTTTATTTACTGCTCGCTGCTATAAATCATTATGGAGAGATCTTCTCTTCAATTTCTATTTGGGAAATCTACTACTACTGCAACGGTAGTGGATGAAGCGCCGAGTGAGGAAGTAGTACCATATAAAATACCTATGAAAATTATTGAACGTGTTATGGATAACCGCTATGAAGGGGATGGAACCGTCCATCCTGGTGATCATTTACTGTTTTTGCATGAATTATGCGGGTTATTCAAATGTGCAGGTATTTCTATGAATGAAGTTAGGAAGAAACTATTCACTATATCGCTGTCTGGTAAAGCGGCGCACTGGTATAAATTGCTCGAAGAATGGTGATTCTATTGATTGGGAGGACATTGTGCCTTTATTCTATTCCAAATTTTATCCTCCAAGTGAAATTCACAAAGATCGGAACCGCATATATAATTTCCGGCCTCATGATGGAGAGAGTATTGCCCAAGCTTGGGGAGATTGAAGTCTTTAATGCTCAAATGCCCCATTCATGAGCTTCCTGGTAATGTTATTATTGATAATTTCTATGCAAGACTTTCTTTTCAAGACAAGACCTTGCTGGATACTTCCTGTTCTGGATCATTTACACGCAAGAATGAAGAGTTTAAAAGGGACCTTCTTGATCGGATCCAAGAAAATACCGAAGGATGGGAGAACGACAAAGATAGAGAATCAGGTATAATTTATGATTATAAATGCATTGAAGCTTTTATGGATACTGATAAATTTCGTAATATGAGTGCTACATATGGTCTTGATTCCCAAGTTGTTGCAAATCTTTATAGAGCTTTTGCCTCTCATTATGAACTGCCTAAGAAGAATTTTGATAAGTATCATGAACCGTATAAAGATAAAATTGATTCATCCGTAAACAAATGTGCAAGTGGTTGAAACTCGTTGATAATGTAATTCCCGAAGCTTATATTGAAAAAACTCCTTTCCTCGCTAAAATGAAGGAGTACTCTATCATATCTAGTGCGGTTAATAAAAGTGAAAAGAAACCTAAAGAACCTCGAAGAACAAATTAAAATCGAACCTCGCTGTTGCAATAGTTAAAGATCTTGTGACTGAAAATGTGGAGGATGGTCATATTATTTTCTCGTGAAGATGCTTCTAATATTGTTTCACATCCTAATAAATCCAAACAAGTTAGTGTTCCTATGCTATCCGTTAGAATTGGTGATCATTGCTATTATGGTTTATGTGATATTGGTGCAAGTGTTAGTGCTATTCCTTATGAACTTTACACGGAGATTATGCACGAAATTGGTTCTTGTGAACTTGAAGATATTGATGTGGTTATTCACCTGGCTAATAGAGAAACTATTTCTCCAATTGGTATTGTTCGAGATGTGGAAGTTCTATGTGGTAAGATTAAATATCCTGCCGACTTTTTGGTACTTGGTTCTCGCTGCTAGTGATCATTGTCCTATCATTTTTGGTAGACCTTTTCTAAATACTTGTGGAGCTATTATAGATTGTAAGAAAGAGAAAATTTTGACTAGATTTGTCTGGTGAACCTTATGAATTTAACTTTTCTAAATTTACCAAAACCCCTTATAAAGCCGACTTGCCTAGTAATGATTTTAAAATGGAGCAAGTGTGCATCTATTGTTCTTGTTCCTAATAATCCTTTGCAGCAACATTTGGAGAATAGTGAAAGTGAAGCTTTTAGGAAAGAAAGAGATGAGCTTGAGGAAATTTTTCGTCGCCAACCTATTCTCAAGCATGATTTACCGGTGGAAGATTTGGGTACAACACCGCCACCGAAGGAAGATCCTGTTTTTGATTTAAAGCCTTTACTCGATAATCTTAAATATGCTCATATTGATGATAAGAAAATATATCCTATTATTATTAGTTCTAAGCTTTCAGAGATTGAGGAAGAAAGGTTATTGGAAATATTGAAGAAACACCGAGGAGCTATTGGCTATACTCTTGATGATTTGAAAGGGATTTCTCCTTCTATTTGCCAACATGCTATTAATATGGAAGAAGACGCAAAGCTCGTTGTTGAACATCAACGTCGTCTAATTCCGAAGATGAAGGAAGTGGTAAGAAACGAGGTATTAAAACTCCTTGAAGCTGGTATTATATATCCTATTGCCGATAGTAGATGGGTTAGTCCTGTTCATTGTGTTCCTAAGAAAGGAGGAATGACTGTTGTGCCTAATGATAATGATGAGCTTATTCCCCAAAGAATAGTTGTAGGTTATAGAATGTGCATTGATTTTCGAAAAGTTAATAAAGTTACTAAGAAAGATCATTACCCTTTACCCTTTATTGATCAAATGTTAGAGAGGTTGTCTAAAAATACTCATTTTTGCTTTCTTGATGGTTATTCGGGTTTTCACAAATTGTCGTTAAAGCTAAAGATCAAGAGAAAACCACTTTTACTTGTCCTTATGGAACTTATGCTTATAGGCGTATGCCTTTTGGTTTATGTAATGCTCCTGCTACTTTTCAAAGATGCATGTCTGCTATTTTTCATGGTTTTTGCGAAAGTATTGTAGAGGTGTTCATGGATGATTTTTCTGTCTATGGGAATTCTTTTGATAATTGCCTGCGAAACCTCGATAAAGTTTTGCGAGAGATGTGAAGAAACTAACCTTGTTCTTAATTGGGAGAAATGCCACTTTATGGTTAATGAAGGAATTGTATTGGGACATAAAATTTCCGAGAGAGGTATTGAAGTTGATAGAGCTAAAGTTGAAGCAATTGAGAAGATGCCCTATCCGAGGGATGTTAAAGGTATTCGTAGTGTTCTTGGTCATGCTTGGGTTTTATAGGAGATTTATTAAAGATTTTTCTAAAATTTCAAAGCCTCTTACTAATCTTCTTCAAAAAGATGTACCTTTTGTTTTTGATGATGATTGTAAAGAAGCTTTTGAAACTCTAAAGAAAGCCTTAACAACTGCTCCTATAGTCGAACCTCCTGATTGGAATTTGCCTTTTGAAATTATGTGTGATGCTAGTGATTTTATTGTAGGCGCTGTTCTTGGACAGCGGGTAGATAAAAAATTAAATGTTATTCATTATGCTAGTAAGACTCTTGATGCTCGCTCAAAGAAATTATGCTACAACCGAAAAGGAATTGTTAGTCGTAGTCTTTGCTTGTGATAAGTTTAGACCCTATATTGTTGATTCGAAAGTTACAATTCATACTGATCATGCTGCAATTAGATACCTTATGACAAAGAAAGATGCTAAGCCAAGGCTTATTAGATGGGTACTTCGTTGCAAGAATTTGATTTACATATTATAGATAGGAAAGGTGCTTGATAATCCTGTTGCTCGATAATTTGTCTAGATTGGAAAATATATCTTATGATCCTGTTCTCGTTAATGATAGTTTTCCAAATGAACAATTGGCTGTAATAAAGGTGAGCTCGCGAGAGAGCCCTTGGTATGCAGATTATGCTAACTTTATTGTTTCGAAGTATTTGCCTCCAACCTTTTCAGCTCAGCAAAGGAGGAAATTCTTTTATGACTTGAGGCATTATTTTTGGGATGACCCACACTTATATAAAGAAGGAGTGGATGGTATTATGCGAAGATGTGTTCCTGAATATGAACAACAGGAGATATTGAATAAATGTCATGGAAGTGTTTATGGAGGACATCACGCTGGAGATAGAACCGCGCAAAAGGTTCTACAATCAGGTTTTTATTGGCCAACACTCTTCAAAGATGCAAGGAAATTTATTTTATCTTGTGATGAATGTCAAAGAGTTGGTAATATCTCCGGACGCAATGAAATGCCTATGAATTATACTCTTGTTATTGAACCATTCGATTGTTGGGGATTCGACTTCATGGGTCCTTTCCCTTCTTCGGACGGTAACACTCATATACTTGTCGCTGTTGATTATGTTACTAAATGGGTAGAAGCTATACCTACAAAAAGTGCTGATGGTGAGACCTCTATAAAAATGCTTGTAGATATTATATTTCCTAGATTTGGAGTACCTAGATATATTATGACTGATGGAGGTTCTCATTTTATTCATGGAGGTTTTAGAAAAACTCTTGCTAAGTATGGTATTAATCATAGAATTGCTTCGCTTATCACCCTCAAACTAGTGGTCAAGTAGAGTTATCAAATAGAGAGATTAAAGGTATCTTAGGTAAGATCGTTAATAAATCTAGAAAGAATTGGCCTAGCAAATTGAAAGAAGCGTTATGGGCTTATAGAACTGCTTATAAAAATCCTATGGGAATGTCACCTTATAAAATGGTTTATGGAAAAGCTTGTCATTTACCTCTAGAACTAGAGCACAAAGCTTATTGGGCTGTTAGAGAATTAAATAAAGATCCTAAACTAGCCGGTAATAAGAGGTTGTTGCAATTAAGTTCTCTAGATGAATGGAGAAGTGAAGCTTATGAAAATGCTAAACTCTTTAAAGAAAAAGTTAAGAAGTGGCATGATAGAAGGATCATTAAAAGAGAATTTAATGTTGGAGATCAAGTTCTATTGTATCGGTCTCGTCTCAGATTCTTTGCAGGGAAATTACTCTCGAAGTGGGAAGGACCATATGTTGTTGAGGAGGTGTATCGTTCAGGAGCAATTAAAATTAGCTCTCTCCAAGGCAATGCCACACAAGTGGTGAATGGACAAAGACTCAAGCATTATATCTCGGGTGATTCTTATAATGTTGATGTTGATATTATTCAAGTGGAGACACCGGAGGCTTTCATCAAAGGACAAATTGACAGTCCGCCAGAACTGGACTTTGAATAGGTAACAGTATAGGTAATAAAAAGTCCGCGTTTACCTTTCCGAACATTATTTCTGCTGTTTTTGGAAAATATGAAAAATTACGGAATCGAAACGGAGTGGAAAAGACGCGCGAGGGCGTGCCACCATAGGCCGGCGCGGCCTGACCTGGGCCCGCGCCGACCTATGGTCTGGCCGCCTCGTCGCCCCTTTCCGACTCTGGTTCGATCTGGAACCTTCCTTTTGTCGTAAAAATATTTGTTATAAAATCCCCCGGACCCCTGGAGGTCCGTAATATCGTTTTCTCGTCGTGTTTTGTTTCGAGCTGTTTTCACGCGATTTGTTTTGATCTAGAAGCACCATGGCCTCCAACAACAAGGACAAGGAACCTTTGAAGGAAAATATTCAAGATCCGGAGCTGAAGAAAGAAGATGCAAGAGATGATGAGGAAGAAGTGGAGGAAGCTTCGCAGGAACACCAAGCAAGCCACCGTTGCAAGTATTGGCGTGATATCAAATCCATCCGACGTCAAGAGGAGTGCACGAATCACTACCGGAGGAGCGGTTCCACGTCATTACTTGGCTCCTAGGACATCTTCTCCGAGCCATTACAACCCTTACCGCAATCTAATCTACGATCGTCAAACTGAAAGAACTCCCAAGGTAGTGTTGCCGAGTAATTGGGATATAAATCGTTCTGACAATGCAGGAGAGATGAAATCTGAGTCGAAGGATGGGGAAACAACTCTAAGAGTTGGGATTCACCACCGGACATGATTATGAGCCGCGTTGAGCACAACTCGGAGATGATTCGCAACCTCACCTATGAGATTGAAGGTTTACAGGAGCTTGTCAGGAAGCTTGTCGAGAAGAATCCATCACCACCATCACCGAAGGAGTAATTCATCATCGGTATTGGCATCCCCTTGGTTTGTTCCAAGCTTGGGGGAGTGCCGCGGTATCACATCACCACCATCTTTATCTTTTACTATCAAGTAGTGTCATATCATGAGTAGGGAAGTTATTATATAGAATAGTATGCAATGTGGAAGTATCTCTCTTAGTTAGTTATCTATGTATCCGTTGGTGTGAGTTATCGTTATGGAATATTAATGAGAAGTCTTATCATTTACTTTTTGCACACCTTATTTTAGTTTGCAATCTCTATTATATGATTACTCTTGACATGAGTATTAATATCACTTTGGGAGCATCAAGTAAATCTATTTGGTTTTGGCAAACTTAGCATTGGTCAATAGCAACAACACCCTTATGTTTAATTAGAAGAGAGAAATACACTTAGATACATTACTCTATTATCTCTATGCTTAGTATTCTAAAGTTAAAATTGCTTGTGCTTATGAGAAAGATGCATGATTGTTTCTATCATATGTATATTTGTTTGTTTCCCTCAACTTTATGCTTGCTATCAAACCTTGCTAGCCAAAGACCTGTATCGAGAGGGAATGCTTCTCATACATCCATAACCTTAGACCAAACCTATGCCATTTGTGTCCACCATACCTACCTACTACATGGTATTTTCTCGCCATTCTAAGTAAATACTTCATGTGCTACCTTTAAATTATTCCAACTATTACTCCTTATTTGTGTCAATGTTTAATAGCTCATGAGGAAGTATGTGGTGTTTTATCTTTCAATCTTGTTGGGCAACTTTCACCAATGGACTAGCGGCACATCCGCTTATCCAATAACTTTGCAATAAGAGCCGGCAATGGGATTCCCGAGTCCCGAATTAATTAATCAAAATAGACACTCCTCCATGGTTTGTGATTGTTGGACGGCACCCGAAGGATTCGGTTAGCCATGGCTTGAGAAAGCAAAGGTGGGGAGGAGTGTCAACATAATAAAACTAAAATAAAAAGGCACTCCTTCATGGTATGAGATTGTTGGCAGGCACCCGAGGATTCGGTTAGCCATGGTTTGTGAAAGAAAGGTTGGAAGGGGTGCCACCCAAAAACAAAAATAAAATGGGAGCCGCTCTTTGAGAGTTTGTCTGGCAAGGGGGTTAGAGTGCCCGCTACCATTCGTTGACAACAACAAACACCGCTCAAAATCTTACTTTTATGCTCTTTATATGATTTCAAAACTTGAAAAGCTCTAGCACATGATTTAATCCCTGCTTCCCTCTGCGAAGGGCCTGTCTTTTACTTTTATGTCGAGTCGATAAACCTATTTCTCTCTATCTCAAGCAAGCAATTGAGTTGTTGTGAACCAATCATTTATGCTATGATTCGATTAATCATGTCTTTTATACTTTCTTGTTTAGTACCAATTTTGTCCGAATGAATATGACTTTGAAGTATTCAATGATTATGAAGAGATTGTCATGCTTAAATATGAAGGCTCAGCTATAAATTCTAATATGAAAGCTTTGCTTAGAAGTGCAATCCGTTAGTAGTTCTCTGACCAAGAACAAAGTTTGCCATCACCAACTATGATTTCTTATGCACCTTTACTTGTGATTTCTCTTTACTTATTTCGAGATGAGTTATATGAGGAAGTTGTTTACTAGAATGTCTTGTGTGAATGAATATGATGCTTCTTGTCCGTATTTTATTTATCGACTCTTCACTCCATAAACATGTGGTCTTGTTTATCGAGCTCAGCTTCGCTTGGGGACAAGCGAGGTCTAAGCTTGGGGGGAGTTGATACGTCCAATTTGCATCACTATTTTGTATCATAATTTGTCTGTTATTCATTGATATATTTCATATTGGGACACAATACTTATGTTATTTCATCTATTTTGCATATTTCATCATTATTGGAGGATCAAGCACCGGAGCCAGGATTCTGCTGGAAAAAGCGCCGTCAGAACGCAATATTTCGGAAGATCAATCGTGGAAGGGAATTTCACGAAAATTCCTATTTTTCCGGATGACGAAGGGAGCCGGAAGGGGAAGAAGAGAGGGGCCACTGTGGGCCCAGACCATAGGGCGGCGCTGCCCAAGGCCTGGCCGCGCCACCCTATGCTCTGGGGGCCCACGACCCTTTTCGCCTCCTTTTCTTCATGTACTCCTTCGTCCCGAAAACCTAAGCCAGAGAGAGGACCTCACGAAGGGTTACAGCCGCCTCTGCGGGGCGGAGAACACCAGAGAGAAAAGAGCTCTCCGGCGGGCGAGGAATCCGCCGGGGAAATTCCCTCCCGGAGGGGGAAATCGACACCATCGCCATCGTCATCGAGCGGGACATCATCTCCATCATCATCATCATCATCTCCACCATCTACACCGCCATCACCACCGCTGCACCTCGTCATCGCTGTAGCAATTCGGGTTAAATCTTGATTGTTTGATAGGGGAAACTCTCCCGGTGTTATTCTATACTTGTTGTAGATGCTATTGAGTGAAACCATTGAACCAAGGTTTATGTTCAGATTGTTATTCATCATCATATCACCTCTGATTGTATTCCATATGATGTCTCGTGAGTAGTTCGTTTAGTTCTTGAGGACATGGGTGAAGTCTAAATGCTAGTAGTGAATTATGGTTGAGTAATATTCAATGTTATGATATTTAAGTTGTGGTGTCATTCTTCTAGTGGTGTCGTGTGAACGTCGACTACACGACACTTCACCATTTATGGGCCTAGGGGAGTGCATCTTGTATTCGGTTGCTAATTGCGGGGTTGCCGGAGTGACGAAACCTAAGCCCCCGTTAGTATATCGATGCGGGAGGGATCGCAGGATCTCGCAGTTTAAGGTCGTGGTTAGATTTATCTTAATTACTTTCTTGTAGTTGCGGATGCTTGCAAGGGGTATAATCACAAGTATGTATTAGTCCTAGGAAGGGCGGTGCATTAGCATAGGTTCACCCACACGACACTTATCAAAACAATGAAGATTAATCAGCTCGTATGAAGCGAAAGTACTAGACTAAAATCCCCGTGTGTCCTCGGGAACGTTTGGTCATTATAAGTAAACAAACCGGCTTGTCCTTTGTGCTAAAAAGGATTGGGCCACTCGCTGCAATTATTTCTCTCGCATTTTACTTACTCGTACTTTATTTATCCGCAATATCAAAACCCCTGAATACTTGTCTGTGAGCATTTACAGTGAATCCTTCATCGAAACTGCGGCCAACACCTTCTGCTCCTCGTTGGGATCGACATTCTTACTTATCGAAGATACTACGATACACCCCCTATACTTGTGGGTCATCAGTGGACGCACTGCTCGATGAGATAAAGCATGTAGCGGGGCCGGAAAGACAGAGGCGGGAAGAGGGGGCCGACGGAAAGACAGAGGCGGGAAGAGGGGCCGGCGGAAAGACAGAGGCGGGAAGAGGGGCCGGCGGAAAGACAGAGATGGGAAGAGGGGGCCGGCGGAAAGACAGAGACGGGAAGAGGGGGCCGGCGGAAAGACAGAGACGGGAAGAGGGGGCCGGCGGAAAGACAGAGGCTGCCGGGAAGAACTGGTGGGAAGAGGGAGGCGGAAAGATTTTTAAATGAATTAGTTTTATTTTTCTTTATTTTTTGATATAATATTTGTATTTTTTAGATTTTTAAATGAATTAGTTTTATTTTTCTGAATTTTTTGATATATTATTTGTATTTTTAAGATTTTTAAATGAACTAGTTTTATTTTTCTTTATTTTTTGATATATTATTTGTAATTTTAAGATTTTTAAATGAATTATTTTATTTTTCTTTATTTTCTGATATATTATTTGTATTTTAACATTTTGAATTGAATTGGTTTTATTTTTCTTAATTTTTTGATATATTATTTCCATTTTTAAGATTTTAAAACCAAAAGTATTTCGAAAATCACCTTTAGTCGCGGTTGGCCTCCTCAACCGCGACTAAAGGGTCCTTCGGCGCGGGAACGAAATTTCCCCGAAAAAACCTTTGGTCGCGGTTGGGGTCACCAACCGCGACTAAAGGTACCCTTTAGTCGCGGTTGGTGACTCCAACCGCGACCAAAGGTCGCCCCTATAAAAGCGCGCGGCCGTTCCGCGCCCACCATTCTTTTCCAACTCGCCCGAACCGCCGCCCCGGAGATCGATCTGCTCCTCTCGCCAACGACGCCGTTGCGCCGTCCCGTCGTCGTCCAAGTCGCCGTCGTCAAGCGCCGCCGCCGTGCACGTCACCGCCGCCGTCGCCGCCCTTCTCTGCTCGCCGTACGTCGTCGCGCCGCGCGCCCTCCTCGTCTCGCCGCGCGCGTCGTCTGCACATGCCGGCCGAAGCGCCGCCGCCGCCACACGCACCGCGCTGCCACACGCACCGCGCCCTCGATCCCGAACGTCGCCGCCGGCGCCCACGCTTGCCGCCGGCGCCCTCGCCGCGCGCGCGCGCGGTGCGCCCCCTTTGGCGTGCGCGCCCTTCGATCGGCGCCAGTAACGAGAGAGGAGAGGGGAAGAGAGAAGGGCAGGGGCCCCTGGCCCATTTTTTTGTTTTTTTTGTTTTTTAATTTGTTACTAAGTTTTTTAATTAAAAATGTAACTTAATTAAATTGTAAAAAACAAATGTAACTTAAAACGGAGTTACAAATTTAAAGTTTTTTTTAATTTGTAACTTAATTAAATGTAACTAAGTTTTTTAATTATAAATGTAACTAAGTTACAAATTCAAAAAACAAAACTAAAACGGAGTTACAAATTTAATTACACTTTAATTATTAGCTACAATTTTAATTAGTTAAAAAAACCATTTCTTGTGACTTGTATGAAAACTTTAACTTAACAAAAAATTGAACTTCACAAAAAAGTAACTTAGTTTACTTAACAAAAAAGTAACTTAACTAAAATTTTGTGAGGATAAAAAATTGATTTAATAAAAAATCTCCCTCATTTCTTTTTTACTTAACAAAAAAGTAACTTAACTAAAATTTTGACTTAATAAAATTAAAACTTAGACTTCAAAATTTTGACTTAATAAATTTGACTTAAAAATTTTGACTTCACAATTTTTACTTAATAATTTTGACATAACAATTTTGACTTAATTAAATACACCGTACCCTCGCGCTAACCGCCGCGCCCCATTCTTCTTCTCCACCGATCGAACAGAGCTCCACAGCGACGCCGTTAGGCTTCCCCCTCGGCACCGCCACCTCCCTCCGTTAGCGAGCCCCTCGTATACGCGCGGTGTTTTTTTGGGATCGAGAGGGGGCGGCGAGGGTTATGTGTGTTGTCCTCTCGGCACCGCCACCGCCCTTTCGCCACCGCCGCCCTTAGTTTTTAATGCTGGCATATACACAATTACTTAGTTTTTACTACATGTTTTCAGGACTGATATATGGCGGACGATAGAGCTGACCCGATTATGGACAACTATGATCAAGAAGTTGAAGAACAGATATTTGGCATCATAAAAGGCGATATTCCTTATGTGCCGACCGAACAAGATGAAGAGGATATTTCTTCTTATCTGAATCTTGACGGTCAAGATGAAGGCCGTCGACAAGATGATGGGGAAGAAACGTCGATAAACGACGATCTTCAATTGCAAGTAGCAACTAGCTCCGGCGCCGAGGTATATATATATATTTTGCCTCTGGTGATACAAACTTACTGATTTGAATAAATATGTGTGTACTAACACGCGCGACTCTCTTTCTTATTTTAGCCCTCGGCCGGATCGTCGAAAAAATCGAGTACGTCGTCGTCAAAGCGTGGCGCAACCAAGACGCTCAAACCAGGAGAAACATATAACATCGAGGTTGTCGACAGTGCAACCGGCAGGCCGCTGGAGCCCCCGAAGTACGCCACCAAGTTTATCAACCAATGCGGAGCCGTTGTTAGAGACAACATCTCGATCACCCTCCAGGAGTGGAATGAGCCAAAGAAGGCATGTCTTGGTTTCACTTTTGTCGACAAGAGAACTAAAAAGGATTGCTTTCAAAAGCTTATGGAGCATTTCATCCTACCTCCGGAATACCACAAATTCGATGAGGCGGGTAACAAGATTCAGGAAAACAAGGAGAGGAGGAGGCTACTCAAACACTTCGCTCTTGGTAAGATGGCCGATACATTCCGGAAATTCAAGCAGAATCTAGCCCGTGACTATGTCAACCGGAACAAGACTCCGGAATTCAAAGGACAAGTATGAGAGACTTCAACATGATTGGCCAGAATTTGTGAAGCGTAAGAAATCGGAGCATTTCATTGAAATATCGAAAAAAATAAGGAAAATGCGGCTAAGAAGGAGTACAATCATGTTATGGGGCCAGGAGGGTATCGCTTTTGGGAGCCTAAGTGGGAGAAGATGGAGAACGAGCCGAGGAGGCGAGGAATCCGTCCGTGTACGGAGGGATGGGACCGAAGGGCCAAAAGCCGGTGGTACGGGCATGGGGGAACGCTAGACCCGGAGACGAGGGCGTGTGTTTACGGGAACAAAATGTTTAAACCCACCCAAGCCCTTATTGACGCAATGAGGGATGCTCAAGAGGGGAAGATCAAGTTCAACGGAGAGAACGACGCGCCGACAAGAGCCCTCGGGAATCCCGAACACGGAGGACGTGTACGAGGCATGCCCGGGAACATTACGTGGAAAGAAGGGTTCTCCCAGGACGATGACCCGTACGGTTACGTAAGCCGTAAGAGAAAGTCGGATCGGGATGCAGATGTTGTGGCGCGGTTGGCATCGGAAGTCGATGAGATGAAGAAAACCCTGTCTATACTAGTACAGGAGAGATCGGCAGCTGGGACGCATGAAGTGAAGGAGATATTCCCTAGAGGCAATAATAAAATGGTTATTATTTATATCTCTATGTTTATGATAAATTTTTATATATCATGCTACAATTGTATTAACTGAAACATTAGTACATGTGTGATATATAGACAACAAGAAGTCCCTAGTATGCCTCTTAAACTAGCTTGTTGATTAATGGATGATTAGTTTCATAATCATGAACATTGGATGATATTAATAACAAGGTTATATCATTATATGAATGATGTAATGGACACACCCAATTAAGCGTAGCATAAGATCTCGTCATTAAGTTATTTGCTATAAGCTTTCGATACATAGTTACCTAGTCCTTATGACCATGAGATCATGTAAATCACTTATACCGGAAAGGTACTTTGATTACACCAAACGCCACCGCGTAAATGGGTGGTTATAAAGGTGGGATTAAGTATCCGGAAAGTATGAGTTGAGGCATATGGATCAACAATGGGATTTGTCCATCCCGATAACGGATAGATATACTCTGGGCCCTCTCGGTGGAATGTCGTCTAATGTCTTGCAAGCATATGAATAAGTTCATAAGAGACCACATACCACGGTACGAGTAAAGAGTACTTGTCGGAGACGAGGTTGAACAAGGTATAGTGTGATACCGATGATCAAACCTCGGACAAGTAAAATATCGCGTGACAAAGGGAATTGGTATCGTATGTGAATGGTTCATTCGATCACTAAAGTCATCGTTGAATATGTGGGAGCCATTATGGATCTCCGGATCCCGCTATTGGTTATTGGTCGGAGTGAGTACTCAACCATGTCCGCATAGTTCGCGAACCGTAGGGTGACACACTTAAAGTTGGATGTTGAAATGGTAGAACTTGAATATGGAATGGAGTTCGAATATTTGTTCGGAGTCACGGATGAGATCCCGGACATCACGAGGAGTTCCGGAATGGTCCGGAGAATAAGATTCATATATAGGAAGTCATTTTATATGTTTGAAAATGATCCGGTGCATTTATGGAAGGTTCTAGAAGGTTCTAGAAAAGTCCGGAAGAAAGTACTTTGGAAGGCGGAGTCCCGGAGGGACTCCACCACCCATGGCCGGCCAACCCTAGAGGGGAAAGTCCAAGGTGGACTTTCCCCAAGGTGGCCGGCCACCCCCCTTCATGGAAAGGTGGGAGTCCCACTTGAGGTGGGAATCCCACCTTGGGTAGGTTTCCCTACACATGGAAGGTTTTGGGTTGGGGTCTTATTCGAAGACTTGTACACCAACTCTTGGGTGTTCCACCTATATAATGAGGGCCAAGGGGAGGGGGCCGGCCACACAAAAGCCACCACCTTGGCCGCCCCCTATAGTGGCCGGCCACCCCCTCTCCCCAAACCCTAGCGCCCCGCTCCTCCATCATATCCCGCACGCTTAGCGAAGCTCCGCCGGATTTCTCCACCGCCACCGACACCACGCCGTCGTGCTGTCGGATTCAAGAGGAGCTACTACTTCCGCTGCCCGCTGGAACGGGGAGGTGGACGTCGTCTTCATCAACAACCGAACGTGTGACCGAGTACGGAGGTGCTGCCCGTTCGTGGCGCCGGAACCGATCGTGATCAAGATCTTCTACGCGCTTTGCAAGCGGCAAGTGAACGTCTACCGCAGCAACAAGAGCCTCCTCTTGTAGGCTTTGGAATCTCTTCAAGGGTGAGACTCGATAATCCCCTCGTTGCTACCGTCTTCTAGATTGCATCTTGGCTTGGATTGCGTGTTCGCCGTAGGAAATTTTTTGTTTTCTATGCTACGTTATCCTACAGTGGTATCAGAGCCGTGTCTATGCATAGATGGTTGCACGAGTAGAACACAATGGTTTTGTGGGCGTTAATGCTTATGTTGTCTTTAGTTTGAGTACTTTGCATCTTTGTGGCATAGTGGGATGAAGCGGCTCGGGCTAACTTTACATGACCGCGTTCATGAGATTTGCTCCACGCTCGACATGCAACTTGTATTGCATAAGTGGCTTTGCGGGTGTCTCGTCTCTCCTACTATAGTGAAGATTCAATTTACTCTTCTATTGACAACACTAGTATCACCGTTGTGGTTCATGTTCGTAGGTAGATTAGATCTTACTCGAAAACCCTAAACCACGTAAAATATGCAAACCAAATTAGAGACGTCTAACTTGTTTTTGCAGTGGTTTGGTGATGTGATATGGCCATAATGTGATGATGAATATGTATGAGATGATCATTATTGTATTGTGGCAATCGGCAGGAGCCTTATGGTTGTCTTTAAATTTCATGTTGAGTAGTACTTCAAAGTAGTTGTAATAGTTGCTACATGAGGTGAACAACCATGAAGACGGCGCCATGGACCTTGACGCTACGCCGATGATGATGGAGATCATGCCCGTTGATGATGGAGATCATGTTCGTGCTTTGGAGATAAAGATAGAAGGCGCAAAGACATAAGGGCCATATCATATCACATATGAACTGCATGTGATGTTAATCCTTTATGCATCTTATTTTGCTTAGATCGCGACGGTAGCATTATAAGATGATCCCTCACATTAATATCAAGATAATAAAGTGTTCTCCCCTCGTATGCACCGTTGTACAGTTCGTCGTTTCGAAGCATCTCGTGATGATCGGATGTGATAGATTCAACGTTCACATACAACGGGTGTAAGCCATGTTGCACACGCGGAATACTTGGGTTTGCTTGACGAGCCTAGCATGTATAGACATGGCCTCGGGACAACGGAAACCGAAAGGTTGAACACGAGTCATATGGATGATATGATCAACATGTTGATGTTCACCATTGAAGCTACATCATCTCACGTGATGATCGGTTTTGGTGTAGTGGATTTGGATCGTGTACCACTTAACAACTATGAGGGATGTTGTATTAAGTGGGAGTTCATTAGTAATTAGATTAAAACATGAACTAATTATCATAAACATAGTCTGAGTAGTATTTTGAATTAATTTTGTAGAATTGGCATCCGTTTTCTACCATGCGTTAGTCTTGTTATTGAGATTGAAATACTGTTAAATCTGACAAATAACTTTACTGACCGGTACCGTATTGTTAAAGAATCAAGAAATGATTAAGTCCTATTGCAAACTTTTAGTAAACCTCACATTGTTGATTCAAAGAACAATGGTTTCAATTAGTACTTAAAATCATCTTGTCTCCATGAAACTTGAAGTTCAAATCCGTTTGAAATTAAAGTAAGGAGCTGGAAATTTTGTTTTCAGAAATAAGCGAGGTATGAGATATATGTGATATCTAAGACCTTATTGCAAGGTGATAGAATATAATTTGGTGAGAGTACATAAACTCATAATTTTTATGGGAATATACGAAGGTTGAAGACGCCAGGCGTCCCAATCCTCCAACTATTGGGGCACTAACAATATTCGCATATCCATGAAGTTATCGTCCTTAGTATGCACCGTTGCTAAGACTCGTCGTTTCGAAGCATCTCGTGATGATCGGATGTCATAGATTCCACGAGTGCATACAACGGGTGCAAGCCGATTTGCACATGCGAATACTAAGGTTAAACTTTACGAGCCTAGTATGTACAGACATGGTCTCGGAAAGTCATCATGATATGATAAAATTATGAGTGAAATTGTTCATCATATTACAAAGTTACTAATAGTGAAATCAGGAACACTTGTCATATGATGATCAACTTCAAAGTAAGAACCTCAAGGTTATTGGTATTTGACCAACAAATCTAGAAGTCTATGATGTTGAAGTGTTTTTCCGAATAATGAGGAAAGCTAAAAGAGAAACTATAAAAGATATTTTGGCGAGATAGAAAGAAAAGAAAAGACTAGAAAGTCTAGCTCGTGTGTATATACATGATATACATGTTATGGATGTATTCCTTGTTTTGTCACACAATGAAATTCTTGGGTATTTGTACCGGATTGGTTGGTATGAGATGTCATACAATACAACACAATACAAGAATACAATGGCCTAAGTGACTGATAAGGAATATGGTAATAATGCACGTCTGGAACATAATAAAGTGTTATTATGTTTGTCGTTGGTATTATACCTAGCCCTTAGAATTTATAATAAAGAACTTAATAATTGTTATTTTGCTCTAGTCAAATGAAAAACAATGAGTTGTTCAAATTATGACATTACTCCATGTACGATGGATAAGTTATTATAAATCTTAATGATGAAACACACATACATAACACTGACGCTAAAATGCCATAAGGCAAATGATTTGAATTCCACTTATTTGTGGAACCGTGATGTCTACGTTCCCCCTCCTTTCCTGTAGACAGTGTTGGGCCTCCAAGTGCAGAGGTTTGTAGAACAGCAGCAAGTTTTCCCTTAAGTGGATCACCCAAGGTTTATCGAACTCAGGGAGGAAGAGGTCAAAGATATCCCTCTCATGCAACCCCGCAACCACAAAGCAAGAAGTCTCTTGTGTCCCCAACACACCAAATAGGTGCACTAGTTCGGCGAAGAGATAGTGAAATACAGGTGGTATGAATATATATGAGCAGTAGCAATGGTGCCGGAAAATAGCTTGTCTGGCGTGTAGTTGATGGTGGTAGTATTGCAGCAGTAGTAACACAAGAAAAACAAGAAACAAGCAGTAGTAACTCAGCAGTATTTAGGAACAAGGCCTAGGGAATAGACTTTCACTAGTGGACACTCTCAACATTGATCACATAACAGAATAGATAAATGCATACTCTACACTTTTGTTGGATGATGAACACATTGCGTAGGATTACACGAACCCTCAATGCCGGAGTTAACAAGCTCCACAATAATGCTCATATTTTAGTAACCTTTAGTGTAAGATAGATCAAAAGACTAAACCAAGTACTAGCATAGCATGCACACTCGTCACCTTCATGCATATGTAGGAGGAATAGATCACATCAATATTATCATAGCAATAGTTAACTTCGCAATCTACAAGAGATCATGATCATAGCATAAACCAAGTACTAACACGGTGCACGCACCGTCACCTTTGCACACATGCAGGAGGAATAAAACTACTTTAATAACACATCACTAGAGTAGCACATAGATAAATTGTGATACGATGCACATTGCAATCATAAAGAGATATAAATAAGCACTTCACTACGCTCTTCAACCGTGAATAAGTACTTCGTGAAATATAGCCTAAGAGACCCACACGGTGCACACACTGTCACCTTTACACACGTGGGACAAGGAGTCTCCGGAGATCACATAAGTAAAACCCACTTGACTAGCATAATGACATCTAGATTACAAGCATCATCATATGAATCTCAATCATGTAAGGCAGCTCATGAGATTATTGTATTAAAGTACATAGGAGAGAGATGAACCACATAGCTACCGGTACAGCCCCGAGCCTCGATGGAGAACTACTCCCTCCTCATGGGAGCAGCAGCGGTGATGAAGATGGCGGTGGAGATGGCAGCGGTGTCGATGGAGAAGCCTTCGGGGGCACTTCCCCGCTCCGGCAGGGTGCCGGAACGGAGACTCCTGTCCCCCGGATCTTGGCTTCGCGATGGCGGCGGCTCTCGGGTGTTCCGGATGCTTCCGGGCAAAATAGGAACCCGGGCGTTGATTTCGTCCAATTCCGAGAATATTTCGTTACTAGGATTTCGAAACCAAAAACAGCGAGAAAACGAGAACCGGCACTTCGGCATCTTGTTAATAGGTTAGTTCCAGAAAATGCATAAATATGACATATAATGTGTATAAAACATGTAGGTATCATCAATAAAGTAGCATGGAACATAAGAAATTATCGATACGTTGGAGACGTATCAGCATCCCCAAGCTTAGTTCTGCTCGTCCCGAGCAGGTAAAACGATAACAAAGATAATTTCCGAAGTGACATGCCATCATAACCTTGATCATACTATTTGTAAACATATGTAATGAATGCAGCGATCAAAACAATGGTAATGACATGAGTAAACAAGTGAATCATAAAGCAATGACTTTTCATGAATAGCACTTTCAAGACAAGCATCAATAAGTCTTGCATAAGAGTTAACTCATAAAGCAATAATTCAAAGTAGAGGTATTGAAGCAACACAAAGGAATATTAAGTTTCAGCGGTTGCTTTCAACTTGTAACATGTATATCTCATGGATAGTTGTCAATGCAAAGTAATATAATAAGTGCAATATGCAAGTATGTAGGAATCAATGCACAGTTCACACAAGTGTTTGCTTCTTAAGGTGGAGAGAAATAGGTGAACTGACTCAACATAAAGGTAAAAGAATGGTCCTTCAAAGAGGAAAGCATCGATTGCTATATTTGTGCTAGAGCTTTGGTTTTGAAAACATAAAGAGAGCATAAAAAGTAAAATTTTGAGAGGTGTTTGTTGTTGTCAACGAATGGTAGTGGGTACTCTAACCCCCTTGCCAGACAAACCTTCAAAGAGCGGCTCCCATTTTATTTTATTTTTGGGTGGCACTCCTTCCAACCTTTCTTTCACAAACCATGGCTAACCGAATCCTCGGGTGCCCGCCAACAATCTCATACCATGAAGGAGTGCCTTTTTATTTTAGTTTTATTATGATGACACTCCTCCCCACCTTTGCTTTCTCAAGCCATGGCTAACCGAATCCTTCGGGTGCCGTCCAACAATCACATACCATGGAGGAGTGTCTATTTTTGTTAATTAATTTGGGACTGGGAATCCCATTGCCGGCTCTTTTTGCAAAATTATTGGATAAGCGGATGAAGCCACTAGTCCACTCGGTGAAAGTTGCCCAACAAGATTGAAAGATAAACACCACATACTTCCTCATGAGCTATAAAACATTGACACAAATAAGAGGTAATAACTTTTGAATTGTTTAAAGGTAGCACTCAAGCAATTTACTTTGAAATGGCGGAGAAATACCATGTAGTAGGTAGGTATGGTGGACACAAATGGCATAGTAGTTGGCTCAAGGATTTTGGATGCATGAGAAGTATTCCCTCTCGATACAAGGTTTAGGCTAGCAAGGTTATTTGAAGCAAACTCAAGGATGAACCGGTGCAGCAAAACTCACATAAAAGACATATTGTAAACATTATAAGACTCTACACCGTCTTCCTTGTTGTTCAAAACTCAATACTAGATATTATCTAGACCTTAGAGAGACCAATCATGCAAACCAAATTTTAACAAGCTCTATGTAATTATTCATTAATGGGTACAAGGTACATGATGAAAGAGCTTAAACAAAATCTATATGAGCACAACAATTGCCAAGCTTCACATTATTCAAGACATTATACCAATTACTACATGTAGCATTTCCCGTTTCCAACCATATAACAATTAACGAAGCAGTTTCAACCTTCGCCATGAAAATTAAAAGCTAAGAACACATGTGTTCATACGAACCAGCGGAGCGTGTCTCTCTCCCAAACAATCATTTATTCAAACAAAAACAAAAACAAAAACATACGGACGCTCCAAGTAAAGTACATAAGATGTGACCGAATAAAAATATAGTTTCAAGAGAAGGAACTCGATACTTTGTCGATGAAGAAGGAGATGCCTTGGGCATCCCCAAGCTTAGATGCTTGAGTCTTCTTGAAATATGCAGGGATGAACCACCGGGGCATCCCCAAGCTTAGACTTTTCATTCTTCTTGATCGTAGTATATCATCCTCCTCTCTTGACCCTTGAAAACTTCCTTCACACCAAACTTCAAGCAAACTCATTAGAGGGTTAGTGCATAATCAAAAATTCACATGTTCAGAGGTGACACAAACATTCTTTTCACTTCTGGACATTGCACATAACTTCTGAAAGTTAATGGAACAAAGAAACTCATTCAACTTAACAAAAGCGGCAATGCGAAATAAAAGGCAGAATCTGTCAAAAACAGAACAGTCCGTAAAGACGAATTTTAAGATGGCACCAGACTTGCTCAAATGGAAAAACTCAAAACTAATGAAAGTTGCGTACATATCTGAGGATCGCGCTCGTAAATTGGCAGATTTTTTCGAATTTTCTACAGAGAACTGTGCCCAGATTCGTGACAGACAGCAATGATGTTTCTGCGCAGCGATCCCAAATATAACATCAACTTTGACATAGAAACTTTACTTGGCACAAAAACATGATAATGAGAGGTTGCTACAGTAGTAAGCAACTTCCAAGACTCAACAAAACAAAAATTGCTGTAGTAAAATAAACACATGGGTTATCTCCCAAGAAGTTCTTTCTTTATAGCCATTAAGATGGGCTCAGCAGTTTTAATGATGCACTTGCAAGAAATAGTATTTGAGGCAAAAGAGAGCATCAAGAGGCAAATTAAAAACACATTTAAGTCTAACATGCTTCCTATGCATAGGAATCTTGTAAATAAACAAGTTCATGAAGAGCAAAGTAACAAGCATAGGAAGATAAAACAAGTGTAGCTTCAAAAATTTCAGCACATAGAAAGGTGTTTTAGTAACATGAAAATTTCTACAACCATATTTTCCTCTCTCATAATAACTTTCAGTTGCATCATGAGCAAACTCAACAATATAACTATCACATAAAGCATTCTTATCATGAGTCTCATGCATAAAATAATTACTACTCCCAACATAAGCATAGTCATTCTTATTAATTGTAGTGGGAGCAAATTCAACAAAGTAGCTATCAAATATAGGAGGTATATTGTAATCATAATCAAATTTATCCTCCATAACAGGTGGTAATAAAAGACTACTATCATTATAATCATCATAAATAGGAGGCAAAGTATCATCAAAGTAAATTTTCTCCTCAATGCTTGGGGGACTAAAAATATCATGCTCATCAAAACCGACCTCCCCAAGCTTAGAATTTTCCATAGCATTAGCAACAATGGTGTTCAAAGCATTCATAGTAATAACATTCCCATTATCATGCATATAAAGTTCCATGGGTTTTTTAATTCTCTCTTCAAACACATCATGTCCTAATTCAAGATAAAGTTCATAAAGATCTCTCATATTTTTGTTGTTTTCCATTATGCCTAACTAGTGTAAACAAGAAACCAAATGTCGCAATTGCAGAGTCTAAAGGAAATAGCTTCGAGTACTTACAACGGCGCCGGAAAATAGCTTAGTAGCCGAGGTCCGGAGTGTGAGTACCTTTTACCTTTCCTCCCCGGCAACGGCGCCGGAAAAGTGCTTGATGTCTACGTTCCCCTCCTTTCCCGTAGACGGTGTTGGGCCTCCAAGTGCAGAGGTTTGTAGAACAGCAGCAAGTTTTCCCTTAAGTGGATCACCCAAGGTTTATCGAACTCGGGGAGGAAGAGGTCAAAGATATCCCTCTCATGCAACCCCGCAACCACAAAGCAAGAAGTCTCTTGTGTCCCCAACACACCAAATAGGTGCACTAGTTCGGCGAAGAGATAGTGAAATACAGGTGGTATGAATATATATGAGCAAGTAGCAATGGTGCCGGAAAATAGCTTGCTTGGCGTGTAGTTGATGGTGGTAGTATTGCAGCAGTAGTAACACGAGTAAAACAAGTAAACAAGCAGTAGTAACTCAGCAGTATTTAGGAACAAGGCCTAGGGAATAGACTTTCACTAGTGGACACTCTCAACATTGATCACATAACGGAATAGATAAATGCATACTCTACACTTTTGTTGGATGATGAACACATTGCGTAGGATTACACGAACCCTCAATGCCGGAGTTAACAAGCTCCACAATAATGCTCATATTTTAGTAACCTTTAGTGTAAGATAGATCAAAAGACTAAACCAAGTACTAGCATAGCATGCACACTGTCACCTTCATGCATATGTAGGAGGAATAGATCACATCAATATTATCATAGCAATAGTTAACTTCGCAATCTACAAGAGATCATGATCATAGCATAAACCAAGTACTAACACGGTGCACGCATCGTCACCTTTGCACACATGCGGGAGGAATAAAACTACTTTAATAACACATCACTAGAGTAGCACATAGATAAATTGTGATACGATGCACATTGCAATCATAAAGAGATATAAATAAGCACTTCACTACGCTCTTCAACGAGTGAATAAGTACTTCGTGAAATATAGCCTAAGAGACCCACACGGTGCACACACTCGTCACCTTTACACACGTGGGACAAGGAGTCTCCGGAGATCACATAAGTAAAACCCACTTGACTAGCATAATGACATCTAGATTACAAGCATCATCATATGAATCTCAATCATGTAAGGCAGCTCATGAGATTATTGTATTGAAGTACATAGGAGAGAGATGAACCACATAGCTACCGGTACAGCCCCGAGCCTCGATGGAGAACTACTCCCTCCTCATGGGAGCAGCAGCGGTGATGAAGATGGCGGTGGAGATGGCAGCGGTGTCGATGGAGAAGCCTTCTGGGGGCACTTCCCCGCTCCGGCAGGGTGCCGGAACAGAGACTCCTGTCCCCCAGATCTTGGCTTCGCGATGGCGGCGGCTCTCGGGTGTTCTGGATGCTTCCGGGCAAAATAGGAACCTGGGCGTTGATTTCGTCCAATTCCGAGAATATTTCGTTACTAGGATTTCTGAAACCAAAAACAGCAGAAAACAGGAACTGGCACTTCGGCATCTTGTTAATAGGTTAGTTCCAGAAAATGCATAAATATGACATATAATGTGTATAAAACATGTAGGTATCATCAATAAAGTAGCATGGAACATAAGAAATTATCGATACGTTGGAGACGTATCAAACCGCCATTTAGGTCATGTTAGAAAGGAACGCATGAAGAAACTCCATGCAGATGGATTTTTGGAGTCACATGATTTTTGAATCATTTGGCGCTTGCAAATCTCTTCTAAAGAGAATGACTTAAATACCGTTCATAGGCCAAAAGTTGAACGGGCAACTAACTTAGGTGAAAAATACATGATGATGTATGTGGTTCACTGGGCATAGTTGTGTGCGGGAGATTCTTCTACTTCATGAAAACTTTCAACAATGAATTGAGTATATATATGTGGATATATTCAATAAGGAAGAAGTTTGAAACATTTGAATGGATTCAAATAAATTTCAGCATGAAGTGGAAATCATCGTAATAGAAAAGTCAAATATCTATGATTGGATCATGGTAGAAATATTTGAATTACGAGTTTTAGCGAACATCTAAGAGAGTTATGAAATTGTTCTACAACTCACATTTCTTGGAGTATCATAATGATGATATAGTATCCGAGATATGTATCCAAACCTTGTTGGATTAATGATGAGATAAAATATTATGACGCCATTATATTTTTGTGGATTATGCTTTAGTGACTACCGCTTTTACACTCAATAGAGCATCATCATGATCCGTTGAAATGACACCATACGAGTTATGGTATGGGTATAAACCCTAATAGTCTTTCTTTAAATTTTGGTCTAAAAGTTTACAACCAAAATCGGATGAATGTCTTTGTTGGTTATCCCAGAGATTTAATTGGGAATTCTTCCCACGAGACAAAGACAAAAGTGTTTGTCAATGTTTCTTATTTCCGAGAAATTGTTTCTAGTGAAGTATTTGAGTGGGAGGACAATATAATTTGATAAGGTTTATGAACCCGAGCATAATGATCGAGTAGCGCAGCATCGGAATTTGTTTCGGAAGCGGCCACGACGATCATGGCTCCCATGACTACAAAGTGTTTTAGCCATGGAGATCGAAGTACATATTGAACCTTGTAGGTATGGTTTACTTTGTGATCAAATAAATGATTTGTGAACAAAGGATTGATTTTGAATAATGATAAACCAACTACAAACAAAGAAGTTATGATGGGCCCTGACTCCGTTAAAATAGCCATGCGCCATGAAATCCATAATAGATGAATACTTTTTGAAAGTAAATGGATCTATAGACTTGGATGAAATATCTTTAAAGAAGCTCGACTTGTCGAAAAATTGTTTACGACAAAGTTCAAAGAGTTGACTACGATAAGATTAGATCTTCCGTAGCAATGCTTATAGTCTATGTGGTTTATTCTAGTAATCACTACATATTTCTTTTATGAGATATGCTAGTAGGATGGCAAAATACATTACTTATCAGAAGTATGTATTAAAGGTGTATACAAAGTACAACCAAGAGTTTTGCCTGTCCGTAGAATACTAGATAGGTATACAAACTTCAATTGGATGAAGTGAGTATCGCGGAGTTGGAATCTTCACCAGATGAAATAGTCAAAGAGTTTTTGATTTCATCAAGAGACGATGAAGAGGCTTGTATTTGCAAGAAATTAAGTGGGAGCGCTGAGACATATTTATAATACTTTATGTAGGTGACATATAGTTGGTTATAAATGATGTAATTATATACTTGATTAAAAGGTTTCATTGAGAAATTAATTTCAATGAAAGGATATGGACTCGAAACATATTTAGTGTCAAGATCTATGCGAGATAGATTGAAACACATAATAAGTTTAAGTCAAAGTACATAGAATGGATATTGAAGTAGTTCAATATATAAATATTAAGAAAATGTTCTTATCATGTTAAGTTTTAACAAGACTTGAATGTATCTGACACTCAATGAGTAAAAACACATGAGTGATTATAGATCACGAATAAAATGTACACAATCAGATGTCATGTGCTATAAAGTGTTATGAGCATATACCAGAATGATTCATATGATGATCATTGGACGACAGT
The DNA here is from genome assembly GCF_022539505.1 of Lolium rigidum. Taxonomy (NCBI): domain Eukaryota; kingdom Viridiplantae; phylum Streptophyta; class Magnoliopsida; order Poales; family Poaceae; genus Lolium; species Lolium rigidum. The sequence goes on from NC_061513.1 coordinate 79,014,323, forward strand.
AAGAATATCCTTGAGTACTTTAGAAGAACTAAGGATATATATATATAGTTTTATATGAGGAAATGACAAACAAGTCGCTGTAAGGTGTTACACCGATATTGGTTTTGTCACATATAAAATATAATTTCAATATCAAATTAGACTAAGTGTTGTTTAAAAGGTAGCACAATGAGCTAGAAGTTGTCTATGCTAGATTTAGAAGAGTTCTAAATATTGTGATGGATTCTACAAAAGAAGGCGAGTATGTCATTGTTTTGACAATGACAAAGGATGTTAAGTCAAGAGGTTCTTTGAGAACTTGGTGTAGTTCCGACAGAGTCAGAACTTTGAAGCTATATTGTGTGTGACAATATTAGTGACATATTTCAGACCGCGGAATTAAGGTTCCACCAGAAGACCAAACATATTTAATACCGAATCATTTGGAAATGAGTGATGCGTTGAGACGCAAATGAATTACAAAATACATACGTTTCCGAGCGTGTCAGATCCGTTGACTAAAACCTCTCCCGTGAGCAAAACATGATAAAGCACCAGAAGGCCAAGGTGTTATATCTTTACATATGTAAACTAGATTATTGACTCTAGTGCAAGTGGGAGACTGAAGGAGATATGCCCTAGAGGCAATAATAAAATGGTTATTATTTATATCTCTATGTTTATGATAAATTTTTATATATCATGCTACAATTGTATTAACTGAAACATTAGTACATGTGTGATATATAGACAACAAGAAGTCCCTAGTATGCCTCTTAAACTAGCTTGTTGATTAATGGATGATTAGTTTCATAATCATGAACATTGGATGATATTAATAACAAGGTTATATCATTATATGAATGATGTAATGGACACACCCAATTAAGCGTAGCATAAGATCTCGTCATTAAGTTATTTGCTATAAGCTTTCGATACATAGTTACCTAGTCCTTATGACCATGAGATCATGTAAATCACTTATACCGGAAAGGTACTTTGATTACACCAAACGCCACTCGCGTAAATGGGTGGTTATAAAGGTGGGATTAAGTATCCGGAAAGTATGAGTTGAGGCATATGGATCAACAGTGGGATTTGTCCATCCCGATAACGGATAGATATACTCCGGGCCCTCTCGGTGGAATGTCGTCTAATGTCTTGCAAGCATATGAATAAGTTCATAAGAGACCACATACCACGGTACGAGTAAAGAGTACTTGTCAGGAGACGAGGTTGAACAAGGTATAGTGTGATACCGATGATCAAACCTCGGACAAGTAAAATATCGCGTGACAAAGGGAATTGGTATCGTATGTGAATGGTTCATTCGATCACTAAAGTCATCGTTGAATATGTGGGAGCCATTATGGATCTCCGGATCCCGCTATTGGTTATTGGTCGGAGTGAGTACTCAACCATGTCCGCATAGTTCGCGAACCGTAGGGTGACACACTTAAAGTTGGATGTTGAAATGGTAGAACTTGAATATGGAATGGAGTTCGAATATTTGTTCGGAGTCACGGATGAGATCCCGGACATCACGAGGAGTTCCGGAATGGTCCGGAGAATAAGATTCATATATAGGAAGTCATTTTATATGTTTGAAAATGATCCGGTGCATTTATGGAAGGTTCTAGAAGGTTCTAGAAAAGTCCGGAAGAAAGTACTTTGGAAGGCGGAGTCCCGGAGGGACTCCACCACCCATGGCCGGCCAACCCTAGAGGGGAAAGTCCAAGGTGGACTTTCCCCAAGGTGGCCGGCCACCCCCCTTCATGGAAAGGTGGGAGTCCCACTTGAGGTGGGAATCCCACCTTGGGTAGGTTTCCCTACACATGGAAGGTTTTGGGTTGGGGTCTTATTCGAAGACTTGTACACCAACTCTTGGGTGTTCCACCTATATAATGAGGGCCAAGGGGAGGGGGCCGGCCACACAAAAGCCACCACCTTGGCCGCCCCCTATAGTGGCCGGCCACCCCCTCTCCCCAAACCCTAGCGCCCCGCTCCTCCATCATATCCCGCACGCTTAGCGAAGCTCCGCCGGATTTCTCCACCGCCACCGACACCACGCCGTCGTGCCTGTCGGATTCAAGAGGAGCTACTACTTCCGCTGCCCGCCGGAACGGGGAGGTGGACGTCGTCTTCATCAACAACCGAACGTGTGACCGAGTACGGAGGTGCTGCCCGTTCGTGGCGCCGGAACCGATCGTGATCAAGATCTTCTACGCGCTTTTGCAAGCGGCAAGTGAACGTCTACCGCAGCAACAAGAGCCTCCTCTTGTAGGCTTTGGAATCTCTTCAAGGGTGAGACTCGATAATCCCCTCGTTGCTACCGTCTTCTAGATTGCATCTTGGCTTGGATTGCGTGTTCGCCGTAGGAAAATTTTTGTTTTATATGCTACGTTATCCTACATGAAGATCATCCAGCGGATCTCGGAAGCCAGCAACGGAGAAGCAGCGTGGCTTCCACGGAGGTCCAGCCGGCTACTGATGCACCGGAGATCCAAATTACTGCACCGGAGCCTCCTCGCTACCCCGTGGACGATGTAAAGGCGATGAAAGAATGTCATCTGCATTATCCTACTGGGAACATGTCCACGAAGGTAGCCATCGGCAGTGCTTTGCCATGTGAGCCTGGAGCACTCCACCACAACAACCCCATTGCAGATGGCTATGCTCGTGTCACGGTGGAGGAAATAGTCCCAGGGTTTGAGGACCTGGAGATTGACATTGCTACACCCGAAGGGGAGAGAAGACTTGGAGGTGTCAAGCGCCAGTTTATTCTCTGGAAAAAGAAGTTTATCAAGTTTCCAGACGAGACGCCAAGGCGAACAAGTCCACCCCCCTCCGGTGGTGGTGGCGGCGGCGGCGGTGGTGGTGGTGGTTCACCTACACCTCCTTCACGTCAGCCGACGTCGCCCCCCAATTCACCTCCGGCGGGTAGCGGACGCCGCCCCCGGTCCACCTCCGGCGAAGAAGCGGCCGCCCCCGGCAAAGAAGCTGAAGCAGTCCTGGACTATTAACCCGGAGCCTTATGTACCTAAGATCACAAAGGTACCGGAGCCATCACTGAAGCCTCTCATCCGGAGACCTTATGACCTTAGTGTGGAGGAAAATGCAGCGGTCGTGGCTGCTCAGCATGAGAAATGGATGGCGGAATGCAAGAAGAAAAGAGAGCCCGAGCCCAAGCCAGTATATTCTGACAAGCAAAAGAGCTGGGCTAAGTCATTTTTGAACACACCGTCCCAAGCCGCGAAGAATCTGCCTGACGACTATTCACGTGAACTTCGTAGGCAAGCACTCATGTTGAAGGAGAAGCAAGAGTTGGCGGAGAAGCATGAGAAGAAAGCCTCGGAGGAGGCCGAGAAAGAATTAGAAAGTAAAAAAAAAGGGGAAACAAGTTGCCCAGCTCGGGGAACAGAGTAAACAATCCATCGCCCCTCTCATAGTGAAAGCCGCCGGTGAGGATGCCCCCGATATCATAGCAGCTGCGGCAGCACATGGATTGACTGTAGCGAGTGCCAAAGAACAAGCGGCCAACTTTGGTCTGACTCTTCGTGCAGTGTTAGGCCTTGATGATGCGCCAGTAATGAAGGACGTAGTAATTACATATGTGTCGAATGGGCCTCTCATCGAGCCTGCGCAAGGAAAAGGATCTACCTCCACAAATGACAAGTCCGCTAAATTGGTACAAGGCTTACATAAAATTAAAAAACGCCAAAGACTATATTTATGCGGAAGTTAGACCTGAGCATCACTTCAAACATTACTATGTACAAATTCATCGGAGTGAATTGTTCCAGCTTTTCAATCTGCGCGAGCTCGACAAATCTATCATCAGTTGCTACGTTCTGTAAGTGATTTATTTCTACCCCATCTCGTTCATTGCCTGCACTATATATATATATTGTCCTAACTATCTTGTTGTGTATGCAGAATGAAGAAGCGGGAATGCATAATAAGGAACATCCATGATGTTGGGTTCATTGACCCACAAATCGTTAATTCATATGTGTTAGAACACCACCCCGCCGACGTGGAGGAAAACCTGTGGCAGTTTTTTTCAAGGCAGGAACTCAAAAGTGATATTCTATTTCCTTACCATTTTGGGTGAGTGTTTCTGTCTTGAGCACATTCTCTTTTGTTTACTCCATGCAAGGTATGTGGCTAATCGATGAGTTAATTATGCATGATCGTGCATGTATCGTGTCCGCAGGTTCCACTGGATTCTCGCTAGTAATTCAATTTCACGACTCCACAGTTCTCGTCCACGACTCTCTGAATATGAATGCAAAGCTTTGGGCCGACATGAGAAAAATGATGCAGAAGTAATTATTTTCATTCACTTGCGCTCTATATCGATCGGCCTATTTCGTTCATTTTCTAATATCAAGTAACTAATAACTCTCTTGTTCATTTAATTTTCTTTGCCTCGTAGGGTTTGGACACGGTTCGTAAACACAAAGGTTGGTGAATTCAAAAAAGAGCTACAATTTAAAAGGGTAGTGTCTGGGACTGGGGATATTCAGCCAAAGGGGACCAATCTATGTGGATACTATGTTTGTGAGATGATCCGGAGATACACCTCTGAGCGGGTTTCGTGTGAGAACAACATCAAGAGGAATAACCTCCGAAAGACGCTTAGTCTAGAAGCTCGCTTCCGACCACTTCAAGAGGAACTAGCTGGATGGATCGCGAAGGAAGTCATCGATCCTAGAGGAGAACACTATGTAGAGGACGTAGAACTTCATATGCAGTAAATCATATGTATGAAAACTTGTTCAAAATTGTATATGGTCATCCGATATTGAATATATATTGTCAATTCCTCTTGAATTCCTTTTGGTTCTAATTTCAAATTTATTTGTTCATATGCATGTATATGTAGTACCGTAGAATATGTGAAACTCCTTCAAAATTAAAATAAAACAGAAAAGAAAATAAAACAATACAAACTAAAAAGAAACCAGGTTTAGGGGGGGGCTAAAGCCCTAAACCTGCGGCGGTCTTTAGTCGCGGTTGGCCAGGAGAACCGCGACTAAAAGTCCTCCGCCCCGAAGGACTGCTGGCGGCCACGTGGAGGCGCCTTTAGTCGCGGTTCGTAAGGAACCGCGACTAAAGGGGGGTGGGCTTTAGTCGCGCTTGCTTGGTCGCGGTTGCGCAACCGCGACCAATGGCAGTTGCGAACCGCGACCGAAGCCGTTTTTTCCACCAGTGCACGCTGCCCCAAACTAATCTCGTGGTCATGCTTAATGTTCTTCAAAGTTTCCATGCTTCGGGAAGAGGCCTCCAAAGTGTTCTTCAAAGTTTCCACGCTGTCCAGACAGGTATAGTTGGGAGTGGAACACAACCCAAAGTGTTTGTCTGGTAAAAAATATCCGAAGTATATGACACCACCACGAAACCCTGTGGCTGTAATATCATTCTTTTATTGCAAAATCCAGAGCTAACTCTATCCCAGTTTTTAAAACAGTATACATTCAGCTGCAGGAGTCTCACACCCCATATGACCTGGACAAGATTCAAACTGCTGATAAGCTCGTCACAAATGACCTCACGAAGGCTTTCATAACTCTAAGCATACTTACAGAGAAAAAAAAAATCCTAAACCAATAGCAGCATCACCATAAGATTCACGCTTGTTTTCTAAAATACATGAGCAGAAGAACTTGTTCAAGACATCTGAGATCATGGTAAAGAAGTTCCAGTCGTTGATCCAGAATAGAGATACCTAGATTATTCATTTACAACAGCAAATTGATGAGGCCAAACATCGAAAATCGAAGCTGGAGAAGAAATTGAAACAAAGGGGCATGGGACAGTCTTTCAAATCATTTTAAAAAACATCCAAATTAGTTATCCATTTACTAACTGCATCTTTAAGAGCATCTTTTAAATCATTGTGGAATCTCAGTTCATACAGAACACCCACCGTGCAGAAATACTATCTTTCCTATTGTGCTGGAAAGTCTGTATAGTGGTGCTTTCATTGCTTACTGAAAAATTATATTCACAACCATTTACTATATAAGAAGGGTAAAGAAGTGCAGACCAGTTCAACGTAACCTCATTTTGTTCTCATTTTTCTTCTGCGAGAAAATACCGGCCTGAAGCAATTAGAAAAAAAACTATTAACATGGAATAGAAGAAGCAGAAACTAACATAGCCATCAACCACACAAGACTTCTATGAAACTACAAATAACACAAGAACTAAATCGAAGGACTGTCCAGAACAGGGAAGGGAGGAGACACACCTGGTTGCAGGGGACGCGAAACTTCTTGAGCCGCATTTTGCGAGAAACAATAGCCAGAAAGTTTATCCTCGGTCAATTGATGAAAATATGAATTGGAACTTTGGATAGTATGATTGGTTTAGGATATTCATCAACAACATATATCTTATTTAAAGCAGTATACATTCAGCTGCAAGAGTCTCACACCCCATATGACCTGGACAAGATTCAAACTGCTGATAAGTACACCGGTGTGACATCAAACTTCACATGCATAGATAAAGCTTGCAAATTATAGTGCAGAGATCCAAATTGCATAAGATAAACCCAAGTTCCAGCACAGAAATCTTGTAGAACGGTACATATAAATACAATTAAGAGGGTAGTTTTGTATGCCTACTTAAATAAGAGTCTTATGTTTTTCTCATAAGCTCCTGCTGGTGTAAAATGGATAATGAGGTGAACTTCCACATTTTTGGCACATAAATTTATCTGGGACATTAATGGATATAGTAAAATGCCTGTGTGTTACAATGTTGTTTATATGAAGCTCATCATTCTCGCTTGCAATCTAATAGGTGACAGGCAGACTTAACGAAATACATACCATGCTTTTCTGCGCTCTAGGCCTAGATATCCAAACATACCATGATTTTTTGCACTCTAGGCCCAGAAAGGCCCTCACTTCTTCGTTGCTTTATGGTCCAGGGATTTCATTATACTCGCAACAAAAGCACCTATAATTTGGGTTTTCTAAGATCCTCTACCTTGGAATCATGAGATCCCAGAAATGTTGTTTCTACCTTGGAACTGCAGTAACCAAATTCAAAGAATATCAAAACATAATTTTTCATAAAGTACCACACCAATAAAGTGCAGTACGGTTAAAAATTTATTCAGCGCGTGGTTCACAAATTTGACAGACATTAAAGAACTGACATATCGATGAGTAAATTCAAGGTACATGTATCCACGAGCAAATGCCGTACCAAGTATGATTCCTCTGATCATACGACTGGGATGATAATTATCGAAGGCGTAATCGATGAGTAAATTCAAGATACATGTCTCCACGAGAAAATGCCGTACCAAGTATGATACATTTGATCATACGGCTGGAATGATAGTTATCGAAGGGGTAATCTATTTCATCTGTTATCATGTTATCAGGCCTGTTGCACCATAAGAAATTGTGTCATCAAGTATATGTATCATGTAAGAGATGCCTTCCAGAAATTTCCATGGATACAAGTCATGCAATACAATTTGTAATTATGTAGCAGCAGGATTTAAATGTTGTCCAGGTAGACGATCCTTTTTAGTGCTTGTCTCTGTGAAGCTCATCAGTTAACTTGGAAGCCACAGGTTCTGCACATCGGTAAAACACCTTCCGAAGAATGAAATGACAAATAATATGTGCAAGGAAAATGCCCACGCGCCAGCAACACCCCAGCCTAACTCAGATTCATGACAGTTTCAGTACAAACCACAACAAAAAAGAGCCGCAAATCCATAGGGCTCGACTGTCTCCAATAGAACTAACATGCAAATATGGATCAAAATCGCAGGGAAATCGTGCAATACGACCAACGCCATCTCGCCATGACTCTGCCGCTGTTCCACCGACCTCGTCGGAACCCCGCCGTCTCACCATGTATTCGCCGCTGTTTCATTGTTATGACCGCTTCGCTATAATCTCGTTCCGCCGAATTTGCCAGAACTCTTTGTGGTTTCTAAATAATTATTTAGTGTAGATTTTCTGGGAACCTTCTATAAGATCAGAGTTTTGAGAAGAGTAGTATAATTAATATCCCATCTAATGTAATTGGTGGTGACTTTATAAGAATGCATATGCTGGTTAGGTTGAGAGTCAACCAAAATTAGGGAAACAAATGAGCATGAAAATTGAGTAGCATGTATCATACTTGGGATATCTACTTATGAAGGAATACATATCTACGTACTTGGAAGCTTTCAAAGTAAGAGTTACCTTAAAGCTTCTGAATATGAGTGTCAGCGGTCTTGAAGATACCACCATATGTGCTTCTGAATAATGAGCATGAAAAAGAGAACAACATGCAGTGAAATCTCAGTTAATTGAATAACGCAAAATCAGCCGAAAAGTCTCTTTGGCACATGAGCTCCAGTGATACCAGTATTTCAAAAACATATTTATGTAATTCCAAAAAATCTGAATTAAATGCCTACATATTTATAAACATTCCGAAGGTATGCTGTAAATTTCAGATGAAAATATGTTGTATTTTGAGCCATACGAAAAAGACAAATTTCTGACAAAAATTTAAAGTTTCCATCCCTATAAATTTGTTATTTTTCCTGAGCTCAAAATACAAGACAATTTCTACCAAAAATTTATACGAGTATTCAGAACATGTGTATGTATTTGTGGAACAAAATTTATGATCTTTTGAAACACATAAATATAATTTTTAAATATTACAAAAGTCAGGAGCACTGACACCTGGGTGCACCAAATCTGCTCTCAAAATCAGCAATTTAACAACACGTGTGATACGACAAAAGTATTGTATTCACAAAAGACAATGGATGATCATGTGATATACAAAGCTGGATATCTATGAACGAACATGCCTTGTACAAAGCAGGCTGGCTACCGGGCCCATTATTGATTGATATGATCTTGGATGAGTAATTCCCGTCAAGGACCTGCTGCTAGCTCGCAGCTGTCGGACCTCGTGCCATTAAATCCGTAGCTCAGATGTGGCTCTGGCCTCTAGGATGAACTTCTCCTCTGCATTTCACAAATTGACATCATAAACTATGGTTCTTTCCGTGGCTTAAGGAAACAAACAACCACATTGTAGAAGATTGAAAACGTGTCGATTCTTATTACCTGCGGCACTGAATATTCGCATGCTACCTATCAAGAGCGATAAACCAATGTTCATTGATGTGCAAATGATGAGTCAGTGAATCAAACATGAACTGAAGAAATATATGTCTGAAAAAATTCAATACAATGTATAAGCATGGTACAGACGGAAGAACACACGTACCAATCACCTGGAACTGAACCACCGCAATAAGAAGCAGTAGGGAGGATCTGCACAAAGGAACCTGCTCTTCTTGAAGAGCTTGCTCCTCAGTCATCACCGCCGGCACATGCACCTTCTTCAAAATCTAGCCGGCCAAAGGACCCGGCAGGTGTCGAGGACTCCATCTTGGAGGGCTTGCAAAATCAGGCCCAGGCCTACTTCGCCGCCTCCGCGCCATCGATAACCGCCGCCATGGCAACCGGTTGATCCCCACCGCCGCCGAACGTCGGGCGAGGTCTCCGCCGACGCCGGCGATCGCGGAGGTACGAAGATGGGGAATTTCAAGAGAGGGTGTACGATCTCGGGCAGCTATGCCCAAATCCATGCCTCTAGTCGCGCTTCCATGCTGCTGTTTGGCTTACGATCTACGGAGGGTAGCGTGTCTCCCTGTGTCCGAGTGCGGATCCGGATGCGCTGTGTGAGTCGCGTCGGATCGTGCAGGATGGAAGCGGCTGCGCCGGGAAGACTCGCGCGACGGCGGCGGGCAAGCTCGTGCAGCGCGGCGGCTCGGGTCATGGAGCAGGGGAGGAGGATCACGAGCTCAGGAGCGAGGTTTCGGGTGCTGTGTTCATGTTCCATCACGACAAGGTAGCTGGGCTTCAGCCCAGTTGAGGCCGTGCGGAAAAGAGACGCTCGACGAAGCGTACGACGAAACGTATTGTGATGGCAAAATAAGGAACCACTTTAGTCTTTTCAAGTAGTAGAGATTCAGTACCACCACCCAAGTACTTATACACTAAGCATTTCTTGTACAGTGAGTTGAGTTATATAGGTAAATTTTAATTTTAAATCAACAAGCCCGTCTAGCTCAGTTGGTAGAGCGCAAGGCTCTTAACCTTGTGGTCGTGGGTTCGAGCCCCACGGTGGGCGCTTGTTTTTTCCGTCACTGGGTTCAGTTCATCTATCTGTACCATGTGATTTATCATTTTTTTTATCACATCATATTCTTTTTGCTACGAATTATGTCAACCTTTAGCCCCCTTTTTCCGTTGGGCAATGGCGAATCTGCGACGACGAACAAAGTTTTGGTCTGGAATCCTGAGACGTGTTTGCTTCCAATTGGCCTATTCGGCCGCCTGCTGACCCTGCAACGGCCAAGCTCTACCCAGCAACAAAGCCAAAGGAAGGAAAAAAGATAGTACCCCAGTTATTTTTCCCTGGTGAAAATATCCCGATGGCGTCGACCACGGCCGCAGCCGTGCGCCGGCTCTGCGCCGCCGGCGAGGTGCGGTCAGCCCTAGCGCTGCTCGCCCGTGGCGCGAAGTCGGGCGACGCGGCGCTGGACGTGGCCGCGTGCACGGCCCTCGTCCACGGCTGCTGCAGGAGCGGCGACTCGGCGGAAGCGCGTAGGGTGTTCGACGCAATGCCGCGCTTGGGCCTGGCTCCCAACGAGGTCACCTTCACGGCTCTGATCCACGGCTACTTCATCTGCGGACGCAGAGAGGAGGGTTTCGCCTTGTTCCAGGAGATGTTGAGTCGTGGAGTCGAGCCCAATCTCTACACCTACAACATCCTGATCGGGGAGTGGTGCAGGACAGGGGAGTTCGAGCGCGCCCGCCGACTGTTCGACGAAATGCCCGTAAAGGGCGTCGCCCGCAATGTTGTCAGCTACAACACCCTCATTGCGGGGCTGTGCAGACACGGCAAGCTGAAGGATGCCGCCCAGCTGCTGGAAATCATGCGAGCGGAGGGTATCCGCCCGACCGTCGTGACGTTCAACATTCTCGCCGACGGGTATGGCAAAGTTGGGAAGATGTCCAACGCTCTGCATTTCTCCAACCAAATGAGGGCGGCCGGATACCAACCCACCGCCGTGACGTACAACGCGCTTATTGCGGGGTTCTGTCGTGCCAGAGACATAGCCCGCGCAAACAGGGCGCTGTCCGACATGAAGGAGCGAGGGTTGGCGCCCACAAAAGTGACCTACACCATACTGATTGATGCGCTTGCCCGAGACAATCACATGGACAAAGCTCTTGAGATGTTTGCGCAGATGGATAAGACTGGTTTAGAGGTGGATGTGCACACGTACGGTGTTTTGGTGCATGCTCTCTGCGCGGAGGGCAAGATGAAGGATGCCAGAAAGCTATTCCAGTCGATGGCGGAGAAAGGTGTTAAGGCGAACAATGTGATATATGACATGTTGATTTATGGCTATGGACGGGAAGGGAGCTCTTACAAGGCTATGAAATTAATCACGGAGATGAGAAAGAATGGATTGGTTCCAAACTCTGCTAGCTATGGACTGACGATCCGTAGTCTTTGCAATGACGGCAAATGTTCGGAAGCTCAAAATCTGATTGATGACATGCTGCGTGCTGGTCTACAAACAGGTGAATCGGTGTGCCAAGCGCTATTGGATGCCAAGGCAAGACAGAGAAGCTCGAGTGATGACTCTTTTCCTTAGGCGGGCAGGCATACCACTTGTTCTCAAGTCATATGTTGTCATAATATATCTTTTGAGAAAGAGGAAGATGAAGCTCACCTTCGAATGGAATCTGATATGCTTTACAAACTGCAGCAATGCTCAGTGGTTTGCTGGACATTGTCAGAACTCCATTATGGGCGTAACTGCGTAAGCAAATCCCCAGCCACAAAATGAAGATCCATGTGTTCAGCACCCGCTTCGTGATAAAGGTCAGTGCATCTGTACTTGCCTAATTTATTTTTGCTGTGCATGTACATTTGTTTTGTATATCAATATCAGGGACCTAGTCATATGCAAATCGGATAATTTGTTTTTCATTTTTCCAAGGTCAACAGTAAACATGCTAATGAACTCGTTTTTTTCCTTCTTTTTCTTTCTTTTTGAAGACAGATTATTTGCCAACTGCTTCATATTTTCTCAGGACAATAGGAAATTTATCTTTACATTAAAGCTGGGGTTCCTTATTTCTGTGTTTCTGATTTGACAGGTAATACGTTCATCCTCTGAGTTGAAGTGGTAGCCGGTGCCTCACATACTTAATTTAGTCAAATGTTAGTGCAGGTATGTATCTGGTGGATATGTATGGTTCTCTGAAACATTTTTTCTTTTAACAAGCAGGAGTTTGCAGTCAATGCTTGAAAAAAAACAGGAAAGTGCTTCGGGAAAAGAAAAAAAAATCCCAGCCACCACTTGCTCTCCAGCTATCTAATTATTACATGTGCCCTCTTGCCTGGCATTTTGCTTCAGGAACTTCAGTTCATCAAATGGCACCCCTTCCTCATTCATATGATCACTTGAACGGAGGGTATTAACATAGGTTCCAGGGATGCTAATGGCTGCAAGCACAACTGCTTGCCCAAGATTTTCAGCATATACCTGTGTTCTTGTCAATGTATAGTTGAACCTGCTATGATTGTGTTCCAGTATGTTCACATAACTAAGCTTTTGAATGTAGTGAAATCTGCCATGGTACTGTATTTTTTTTGTTGACTGATTCTTGTGTTGTGGAATGCTTAGCTTTTTCTAGCTCTTAGGGTGTAGTTGGCCACTGGAAAGAGAATACGAGCTTTGTAATATTTTACCTGGGAGTCAAATATTGCGCTAATGAACAGATGCAATGAGGAGGTTCAAAGCTCAAAGCCTTAAGTAAATTTAGATATTCCACCAACATTATACTATTTCAGGACGAAATTTTCTCAGTGATTACTAAGCCTGGGAGCAATTTTTGTTCTCATTTCCTTTTCACTTATAGCTATGATAATTTAGTATTGAGTTCTGACTCTTACAAGTTAGATTTCCTTAGTTAACCATTGTGTGGCATGTTTCATTAATCATCTCTGTCCATGTCCATGGAATATTCACGACAGTGCTATGCGAAAGTTGATTTCTGTTGCGCTGCTTGGAACTCCTTTTCGAAATATGAGAACATGATAGAATAGTGAAGAATGTAATCCATGTATGCTTTCGGAGATGTCTGCTTCAGTACTATTGAATAAAGTTCAAAAAAGTTAAGTCTCATGTTTGGATTTACACTGCCATTGAATTAGTATCATTCCAAGTTTTGCTGGTGCTTCTGTTTAGGCACAGCTGTACAAATTTGGATGTTGTTGCGGGGCTACACCTCTGCTGTGATGATGTTTCGGTTTAATCACGGCTGTACAATTTCAACTCGCCAGGGTAATGCGGTTGTGTCTTATTTAAGGCTGTAGACAATGGAAGCAGACCAGGTTATAGATGTTGTTGATCTTTTTAGCTCACAACTGAACATGGATATCTTTTCTAGAAGAATTATGTGTCGTTTACAACCCAGGAAAATGTTAGTTAAATTCAGTTTGAATGACACTTGGAGCTGCTGGCAACTTGTGTGATTCATGGCAGAGAGTACAATATAAGGTGAACTTATTCAAGGAACAAACACCATCTGGGTAAATCACACTTTAGCTATTTCCTTGAGATGCATAGTAGAACAATTTGAGATTTTGTTCTCTTGCTTATTTTCAGTCTCTTGCAATACTGCTTAATTACTTCCTCTCATAACATGGTACATGCCACATTGCCACCCCTTTTAATTAATCCATGCTGTATTTTTTTCTTGTAATTTTTAGTACAAGAGTCACATGTTCTGTTTTCTGCACTCTGCCAATACAGAGCTAGCAAGTTCCTTTTCCTTTTTTTTTTTTGTTTTTTTTTTGCATATTTTAGCTACGTCTAGATCAGATGGAGCGATGATTCTCAGTTATCATCTAACTGTTCTTATTGGTTCTGGGGCATTAGTGGATGTAATCAGCTCAACAAATTTAAAGAGTGCCTAGGCTTTGAGTTAGATTGTCGATAAAGTGACCGCCTTTGAAATATACATTCTGGATCAGATAAAGTGCCTAGTCTTCGAGATTTGCAGCATGCTCGATTATTCCTTGGTCATGCATATTTTTGGGCCAGCTCAATGGTTTGAAAACTGGACTGATACCATATTACATGTACAAATATATGTGGGAGCGTGTTAGCAAATGGTTTGTTTTGATTATGCTGGAGAAAGACTAGCTAAGTTGGGTTGCTGCACATGATTGTTTATTTACATAGATTTTTGTATTTACTTACTTGCAGTCAGTATTTACCGAAAAAAGCACAGATGTTATTTCTTTAATACTTCTCGTGTCCGCTGAGATTACTTCAAAATTGATCGGAAAATTTGGTATTCCATGAATTATGGCATTTGGCACTTCAAAATAAGTTGGGAACTGAGAAATGTTTGTAGGACAAGGCACGTATGCTTAGTTGTGATGTACGGTGCTTAATACGTGTACCAGTCTCTGGCTACGCATCATCTTATACGAGGTAAAAACGGAGGGAGTACCTAAAATATCGCCGATGGTTGGCTCGTTGCGGTGCTCGATGTATTCATGCCATGCCAGGAAGGAGAAGGGACGGCGCAGATGATGTGGAGGACCTTCGACGGCCAGATGCAGCTTAAGCTAGCCGATCCAATCCCACGGTCGCAGCGCACAGAATAATTAATTAGAGGACGGGAGGAAGCCGCCGCCTCTTGAGAAAAGCCCTAGCCGCCCCTACTCAGCCTCCTCCATAGATCGGTTCCCCTTTCTCCGGCCGGCTTCGCCGGCGTCGGGAGGAGTGGGGAACCCGATCTATGAGTGGAGTTTTCAATAAAAGTAGTCTTTTCGGTAGTCTATGTTAGGTTTTTGGTCGCCGTTTTCTTGTTGGTTTCCCCGCAATGGAGATGGCATCGTCTGCAATAAGTGATCTTCAGCCTTTCGTTCGACGACGAGATCTCCTTCCCGACGTCAATGGTGGTGCTGAAAGATTACAATTATCTAGGTATGGGTGTTCAGATCTTTCTTCGCCAGATCGATCTTGGATCTTTTCTCATGGTTGCCGCGAGGAGGATTATCCTCGCAGTTCTTGTCCCGGTTGCTACGTCCTCGACAATGGTGATTCGTATTCTCGGCTCTCCATCAACGTCGACAAGGCGGATCGGTTTTTATTCCCCGACATACCGGTGTTGGTACTCTTGCCGATGTTGATTGACTACTTTAATGGTTGCGCGCGTGCACGCAGCCTTGGCATTGCGGCTCAAATTAAAATTATGGGAGAACCTTCGTTGGTATTTACAGGTCTATGGTTTGTTATCTATCTTTGGCTGCCTTCAGAAAAGTACAAGATTATATCTTGGAAGAAGAAAGAGTTTGAAGACCTCGAAGATTTGCTAGTATCTTTTAGACTTTATTTTGTAATCGCTGGAGACAGCTCGTGTATCTCTACCATGTACTATTTGTTATTATGAATATATGTGGTATTGATTGTCAAAAAAAATTAGAGGACGGGAGGAGTCGTTAGCCGTCAGGCTTAAACCCGCAACGGTAACTGGCGACGTTGGCGGCCGGCCAGCCGCTCCCTCCCGAACCGGGCCCAGGCCTGACGGCGCCGTCAACCCGCCGCCATGGCAAGCTGCCGTCCGCTGCACGTTTCCTTCCGGCCTCCGACCCGTGTTGGTTTTTCCGTATTGCACCCCTACCTTCTGCGAATTTATGCTTCTACTAACAATGCTTCAATGGACGTTACGTGCAACGATTAGCAGTTTGATGTTGTCTCCTATACTTTTTTTCCCATGCTTCCTCCATTCCAGTGAGTCAGTGACCCACACTTTAGATTCGCATTTATCTACGACTACACACTAAAGCATCTAGATATGTACGAATCTGGATAAATTCGAGTCACTTAATTTGACACGCATGAACTATATAATTATATGATATACGCTGACTCAGTATGCTATCCGATTTGTATGCCGCATGTGCCTCCTTGTTGTCCCGGACTGCCGGCTTTCTTAGTTGTCACCCTGCCTCCAGCACAATGTACCCTCTCACACACACACACGCTCTCTCGTTCCTTTATGCTCCTTTCTCCTCGTCTCGATGTGTCCGACCTTCTTTACCCTACTACTCTTGTTGGACCGCTCAACTTTGAAGCGGACTCATCCTCAGAGGCGCCGACCTGCATCAAAATAGGGTGTTTCACGCGCCAAAACATGTGGTGGCCACTTGTGTCAAGCTGGGGTGTGTCATCAAACAATCATCAGGCCGTTTGAGGTGGTTAGGCTGAAACGTTGTGGACTGACTCTATTCATCCCTCCTACTTCTATAGTCTTTTCTGAAGTCGTTGACATTGTACCCTTGAATTGATCTAAATCTTCTAACACCAAACCTGTAACAACAGACATACACTTTCTAACTAACTGAGCGTTCATCATTCGTTGGAAGCCCTATGTGTGGTGGTCAGGCTGATCATTGTTGATCGACTCTATTCCTCCATCCTCCCCTTCTCCTCCACAGTCTTCTTTGTTCTCGACAATTTCTGAAACCCTCTTCTTCCCCTCCCAAGCACCTAGATCGACGGCTCTCACTTCGTCGCGGTTTAAGCCCATCGTGTCAATACATTTTTTGATGATCCTAGAATTGTTTTTGTGCACAAGAAAAAAAATCATGCATTTATGGCCAATGTTGTTTCATTCTGAATGTAGATTTTGTAGATCCCAATACAGATCATTTCTGTTCTTCCGCACATAGAAGTTGTAACGGAATCGTATCTCTTGTCCGTATCTGACCTGATACGGAACAAACCCAGGGGCCAAGTCGGAAAAAGGGCGGGGGCAGTAACTAATTCCGGGTCGGGCTCGTCCCCTTCCCCATCCCTTCAACGGGCGAGGTTTTTTGAAAGCAATCCTCTCTCTCTCCTCTCCATCAACAACAACAACTGCCCCCGACACCCAACGGCAGCCGTAGAGCGAGGAAGCGCAAGCGGGGATAAAAAGCTTCGCTCTTTAACGCCCCCCGCCCCCTCCTAGGGTTTCGAGCCACCGCTCCCTCCCTCGCTTCGCGCCAATCTCCCGCCCCGCCTCGCCCCGATCGATTCGCCCGCGCCCCCCGATTCGATCCGCTCGATCTGGGATGCGTTAGATTCGTAAGGCTCGATCTGTGCCCGGCGGCTCCCGTGGGGTCTTCTTGATCTGAAGTTCCACGATTTCGCCCCTGCTAGGTTGCCGTTGCCGTGGTGGGCGGTTCATGGGAGCCATGATGACGGAGGTGGACCACGAGGGCTGCGTCGAGAACCGGGCCGCCTCGAGCTCGTCCGTGTCGGAAGGGAGCAGCTGCGGCGGCGGCGCGCTCGCGCGGATGTCGCCGCCCGTGTCCACCTCGGTCAATTCCATCTCCGCGCTCAAGTAAGAAACCCTTTCTCGCTAAATTTGCCCTTATCCGGGGGATCTGGGCCAGCCGGTCTGTTGGGTAGCGCCGGTTGCTTAATTGGTCCTCATCGGAGGGATGATGTATGCTCGTGCTTGATGAGGTGGGCGCGTTAGGGCTTGAGTGAAACGGGCCTTTGTGTGGTGGATTCGGTGGTGGGTTGTGGTTTTACCAGCGGCAATTGTCTTGCTTGATGGGCGCTTTGGGTATAATTTTGAGAAAAAACCCCATGAGATTCTCTTTCTTGGTCAAGAAGTGGCGCAGGAGCAGTACCATGGCTGTTTGGGTGGAAAAGATGGGGGTTTGTGGGTATCCGTTAGATCCTCCAAGCATTCTAGGTCATTAGAATTTCAAGCTTGAAACATGTTCCTTTTTGTGGGTATCCATTAGATCCTCCAAACATGTTTCAGCGTGTTATCGTGGTGAATTCGGTGTGAAATATGTTCCTTTTTCATATCGTTACTAAGTGTTCAATCCATTGTGACTTGGCTGGTTTAGTTTAGTTTGTGACTTTCTGTAATTGATGTAATTTGTAAAAGATGCCCATTTTCAGTGCTGAAGCTGGTTAAACCATGTTACCGATGCCATGCGGTACTTGTCATTTTGATTGATGGGAAAGTTCATTTTTGTTACGCGGTTGTTGCTGAGGTTTTAGTAGCTTTAGTATTAGTATGCCTTGTATAGCTGGAGACGCAATTTACTCCTTCTTTGGCAGCATTTGTTTCAACAATATAAGGGTTGAGTTTTATTTTGTGCTATTCTAGTGTCATACCCTTGTTTGAAACGCTTCATCTGTGGTGACCAATTTCCTGTATTGGATAATCTTTCTCGATTGAATTATCCCCTGGAGACAGTTTCAATCATCAGTATGTAGTCTTGTTTTATGGGAAGACAATCTTTCCCTTTGTGAAATGTGTCTTCAGGTTGCTGTATGTTCTTTAGTAGCTGCAGCATATCCCACACTTCATTGGGCATTCGTTACTCGGAATAAGCAGATTCTGGCATCTCAAGGTTCTGGGTGGGGAAATCGTACGCTGTTGTGTATCTGTAGATTGTGCTTGATATCATGATATGCATCTTCTGGGTCTACTATAATGTTCCTTAATGCCTTGAACTGACAACATTTCACCTTAATGTTGCTGACAAAAACTTCCTTGTATTAGGCGAACAAGTGGGCCTATAAGGCGAGCTAAGGGTGGCTGGACACCACAAGAGGTAACTATCTCACTTCCTCTTTTATTAAGACTAGCCTATTACATGCAATACAAACCTATATTCAAGGTGTACATATGCCAATGTGCAAATAGAACGATCTTCTTTGGTTTGTGTATCTAATTTATATATCTATCTAACATGAAATTCATCTGTAATATCATCCTCTGTGTAATTTTCTCTCAGTTTGCTGTGTCTATCATTCTTACTGTTCATGGTCTGGCCATTGGAAACTAGATTTTTATATCACAAGAAATTTCTCCTTTCATCCTATTTGGAAAGTAATTTCACTGTTTGGTTCCACTAAACATGGGATTGCTGCTAATTGGCATCAACATATGACAACAGGATGAAACATTGCGGAAGGCAGTTCAAGCTTTCAAGGGTAGAAGCTGGAAAAAAATAGGTTTGCCTTTTATTTGCATTGTACCAACTCATATTCTCAGTTGTCCTTGCATTAGTAAACTGCAATTTGTGCTTGCTTCCATTTGCAGTAGGATGTTGTAGTAATTTTTAGTCTTGAATGCCACTATTGAACATGGATTTGAATCTAAGATTCTGGAAGCCTGTGAAAGTAAACTGTGACTCTGTAGAGTTGCTGATCTTGAGAGAATTTTTGATATGTAGAATACCTAACACTGTTAACCTACCAATGATTAAAGTCCATGATATTAAGAAGCTGAATTTGTTGAAAACCATAGCTGTAAATGCATTTAGGATGTTGCTAATGACTTAGTCCACTGGCATGGGACCCAACTGCATGTTACATATTTAGCCAATATCATTTGAGGAAAAAGGGTAAGCAGAAATTAAGACGAGTTACTGACGCTCTTGTAGTTGGACAGTTGTTCAATGCCGAAGCATGTCACTTGTCTCTGTGTGGTAATTGCCTAGTTGGTATGACCTTATGAATTCATATCGTACAGTTTAACTAGTTATAGGAATGCCATACTTCTTTTGCCGTTCTTCAGTACATATAAGTAGGTTGAACTCACAGAAGGTACCATTATCTACCTATGCAGCTGAATTCTTTCCAGATAGGACAGAGGTACAATGTTTACATCGATGGCAGAAGGTTCTTAACCCTGAACTTATCAAAGGTCCTTGGACTCAAGAGGTTTGACAACTGCGCTCCTGACTTAGCTCGTCCAGGAAAAGCTTTTGCATGTTCTATCTAATAAATGTTATATTTATGACCTTTTTCTACAGGAAGATGACAAAATTATTGACCTTGTTAACACGTATGGACCAACAAAATGGTCCGTCATAGCAAGGTCACTACCTGGACGTATAGGCAAGCAATGTCGAGAGAGGTATTCTTTTCAATGGTTTCATTTGATTTGCTGAAATGCATTTTCCATCTTCATGCAAGACATGCAGAAAATTTTGCTAATACAGAAATACACTGTTTACATGAAGAATTGCAAAACCTGAATGGCTTAACATTTTGTTAGGATAAGCACAAATATCCTGCGTTAGTCTCCTGGCTTTTAAACTGTTAATTATGTAGAACTGTTTTCCTATTGAGTTTAATTGGCTAAGCTTATCATAATAGAGTACAAAACATGGAGCTAATTTTGAGTTTATATGATCTTAGGTGGCATAATCATCTTAATCCGGACATACGGAAAGATGCTTGGACTGCTGAGGAGGAACAGGCACTAATTAATGCCCATCGGGTGTATGGAAATAAATGGGCAGAAATAGCAAAAGTTCTTCCTGGAAGGTACTGCTAAATAGCTTACACCCTGTTGGTAATTTTCTATGTAAGCCCAGCAGCGTGATGTTGAAATCACATTGAGTTCCTATTAACAAACTATGTTATTTCATTAACTTCAAATGTTCAGTAATCACCCTATTTCAGTACCTGGCCTGCTATGAATGTGGAATAACATGGGCAGTTATAGTGTTTTAGGTTTACTGGTCTAGTTGCAACACCATTAGATTTTCTCTTTTACAATGATATAGAATGTAAAAAGACCCCCACCAACCACTTCTTTATTGTTGATTATCTGCGATGACCTTCTGCTGTTGGTTCTGATAAAAAGAATTGCAGTTACAAGGTTATCATAATGGAATACAATGGATGTAAAAGATCTAAATAAGCAATCGAATACTGTAAATACTATCTTCAAGGTTCTGTTCTTGAATGGCGATAGATCTATAGCCACATGTATCACTCATAATGCACAATTTGATTTAGTTAGTTTGATTTTAAATTTCTGTTTGTAACTGTTCCTATTTTTGTTATGGTCTTAACTCTTGATTGCCTCCTCATAAGTATGAGTTGAGTTTTCTGTTTGCATCTTTACTCCTTAGTTTTCCCTGTTCATTTCACAAGATTATGTAGTCTTGCTGACAGTATGTTGCTCTTTCCAGGACTGACAATTCTATAAAGAATCACTGGAATAGTTCTTTGAGAAAGAAGTTAGACGTCTATAGCACAAGAAATATTCTGGCTATTCCGAGACTACTTGGTCATGATGACTTCAAGGATAAACAGAAGCTGGTGGCTTCTGTGGGCCATCTTGATCTGAACAAAGTGCCCAGCATCACTTCAAAAGCCCTACCTGAAATAGCTCATCGTTCTAATTGTAGCCCACTTGCACAGGCATACAAACTGGAACATACCAAGGACTGCTCAGGGTTCCTAGCTCTTTCTATCTTACCAACTGCACAACCACTTGCTTCATATGAATCAGCGGTTGATGGTTCTGCTGTTACTTTAGCGGTTCAAGGTTTGGAAAGTGATTCTGTTCGTGACAAGGGCTTGGAAATTGTTTCTGTTCAAGAGAAGGGACTTGATGTTGATTCCACCCTAAATACCCTTGGGGAGTCTGGTACCACTCAGCTAGAAGCTGTACCAGCGAAAGGTGAAGAATCATCTTTGAGGAATGAGGTGCAGTCTAGCCTCGGTCCTCTTTGTTACCAGATTCCTAACATGGAAGATGTAGCCCCTCAGAGCTCCTCGCTCTTTTCTGCACATCATACCGTGCATCAGACATCCGAACATTGCAGGGATGGGGTACTGCCACCAAATGGTTGTACTACTCCAACCCAGGGAACAACGTCAAGCCAGTTTAGTGTTGATTCAATATTGAAGATCGCTGCTGACAGTTTTCCAGTCACTCCTTCAATATTAAGAAGAAGAAAACGGGACAGATCAACACCTGCTAGTGACTTCAAGCTTGGTGAACTGAACACTGATAGCTTCTACACTCCTGCTGGGAAGCGGACTGCTACAGGTTGTACCCCAGAGTCGTTTAAAACAGCATCCTTTATGCCACTGGGTTCTCTTGATGGGCTAGCAAGTTCTGTGAGGGGATTTGATGTTTCACCTCCTTACCGGATAAAGTCAAAAAGAATGTCCGTCACAAAAACAGTGGAGAAACAATTAGATTTTTCATCAGATGGATTGGGTACTTGTGGTTCGGAGGTTGTAACAAAAGCAGTTGAGAAGCAAGTAGATTTTTCATCAGATGGGTTGGGTACTTGTGCTTCGGAGGTTCTGAACTCACCTTGCCAGAATTCTCAAGGCACAAATCCTTTCAGCGAAACCCCGATAATAAAAGAAAAGGAACATAAGGGGCATGCCATGCAGCTGGAAACTTTAGCCAAGAACATCGCGTGTACAACCAATTTGGATGTAGCCTAATTCTACAATGCGCAGGTAAGCTGCCACAAATATCTTTAACACTGCACTCCTCTTTTAACGCTTGAGTTTTGAGAAAGCTGTAGGGATTTTCTGAACACAGAGCTCTTTTTTTCCAAATGCGTGTTTTGGGTTGTGTTGCTCCGGTTAGATTGTTGATCATGAAACATGTGTATAATTGTTTTTTCCCTTGTCTTGTAGGAGCTGTTGTCAATGTAGAATTGTTGATGAAGTCTGACAGTTGAGCAAGAAGGCCTTGTAAGCTCACCGATGAGATGGGCTCTGTAGGATCAAACCAAAATGCATACTAAATGCAACTCCTGAGAGGAAAATGACTTGGACGACTGGATCAAAGTACTGGATATGGAAGGACCGGCGCGTCTCTTAACAAGGGTCTAGGAACACGTTCTCTAAATTTGGTGGAGCTCTATAGAAGATTTTATTTTGCTCGTTGCACCTTTGTATACTTGATAGAAGAAATAGGGATTCGGATTGTAGAAGCCCAAACTGTGTAGAAAGGTAAACCATAGCTTTAGAAGAAGAAACACATAGCTGAATAAGGGTCTCAATTGGAATGGAAGGGGCCAAGGGGTGTTAAGTTTTTTTTGGCAACTTTTGTAATGATGAAATCTTTTTTTATTACTGGACAAAGTCTGGCAATAGTTTTGTTTGTCAAGAATGTATTCATCAGGCTTGATTTGTTGCTTGAGGTGTTTTATTGTTTGTCAAGAAAGTATTCATCATTCTTGTTAGTAAGTACTCCTTGTTCATCAGCACAGGAACTACCTGACCGATCGATTGACTAAAGGTGGGTGGAAAGGCAATATCAACAGCAAATAGATGGTCCTCTGGTTTTCGAAAATAAAAGGAGAGTGGCATTTTGTAGATCGAATTACATGTAGCTCTTTTTTTTTTGAAAAAATTGAAAATGGCATTTGAAACTTCCAAAAAATTCTAGTACTTATTTTTTCAGTTATGGATAATAATGTATTTTATAAACATGCAAATTTTTAACTCAAATACCTTATGTTGAATATAAATACACTACCTAGTCTCTTTACATCAGTTCGGACTTTTGGTTCAATTTGTCTAGTGCAACAATATCAGAGCTCCATTAACCTATGTCTCTCGTTCTAGTCAGTGTAAAAATTAAAAAAAAGTGGAAATCTAAATTAGTGAACACTGAACAGTATAAACTTTGGAAACTCTAAAAATCATCAGATTTTGTCATTTCTCAAAAACTTTTGAGCTGAGATTTTGCAGGTCAGTAAAACACAATATTACATTTTTTCAGATTTTTGTGGAACTTTAAAATGTCATTTTCTTGTTTTCCAAAATTTGGCCTACATACATTTGTATTCCGGGCTGTTTGCCTCAAGTTTCGCCAGGCATGGCAGTCTGGCAGACCGCAGCAAATTGACGGTGCTCTGGTTTGAGACCGACCAGTTGGCTTCGCCGCCGCATCGATCCTCTTCTTTCTTCCCCGCCAAGATGATGAGCCACCTGTTTCCGCCGCCGGTTTTACCTCCGGCCTTCTCGATATAACCGCCCGCCCCAGGCCGCCAGGCGCACACCAAATTAAGCGACCGAACAAACCACAGTCCTGCATCGCGACGGCAGCCTCCGATTCACCGCACAAGCCAAGCAGCCAATGGCTCCCAGGAAGTTCTTCGTCGGCGGCAACTGGAAATGCGTAAGCTCCCGTCTGCCACCCTTCGTCATTTCGATTCCAAAACCGGAACCATTGGCGCCTGGTGTTGATCTGTAGCAATAATGGCGTCTGCCTGCGACGCTACGTGCAGAACGGGACCAGCGACGACGTGAAGAAGATCGTCACCGTGCTCAACGAGGCCGAGGTGCCCTCCGAGGACGCCGTCGGTAAGCCAACCCTCCGACCGATCGATCGAGGGTGCAGTTTCCGTCTGGGATCGAGCCGATTGATTCGGCAGCGCTGATCAATGTGCGTACCTGGTTTTGGATGCAGAGGTGGTGGTGAGCCCGCCGTTCGTCTTCCTGCAGCAGACCAAGGGGCTGCTGCGCCCCGACTTCGCCGTCGCCGCGCAGAACTGCTGGGTGCGCAAGGGCGGCGCCTTCACCGGCGAGATCAGGTGAACTGGCACTCGCTTCCCCTTTTGGTCTGAACTTCTGATGCTTTGCGACTAATTTGGCAATGTACGTGAGTAGCCAGCCACGGCGAAATCTGTGCCACCAAATTGGGCCAAATTCCTTTCCTGTGATTAAGGTTTTTCTCGATCCGCGACAGCGAGTGTCAGTTCTCTGATTGACGAATGCCATCTTCTCATTGCAGTGCTGAGATGCTGGTGAACCTGCAGGTGCCTTGGGTCATTCTGGGGCACTCTGAGAGGAGAGCGCTGTTGAGCGAGTCAAATGATGTGAGTGCCTTTTGAACTGTGCGTCGTTTGTTCAATATCACTGGTTGATCAGTTGTCTTGGCTGTCCACTTCCTTTTGAACCTTTTGCTGTCAGATCTGTCCCCCACTCCCCTGGACCTTAGAAATAAGTTTACTCTGGGTTTATGTTTGAAGAACTAATTATACTACTGCAGTATCCTCTAGTGAGACACTTTTAAAGATTGTGGGCTGCTACTAGGAGTCTAGGACAGGACCAAATAACTTGCTATGTTGTAAACCCCTTTCTGTCATGGCAAAACTGGTCCAGGCCAGTTGGGTTTGAGTTTTATTTCACCATCTGCGTAATATTGTGAGGTTGCATACTTTTCATCAAGATGTGTGCACCTCTATTTTTACCTTATTGAAAGTATCCAATTGTTTCTGTAACAGTTTTATTATTCATGGCAGTTTGTTGCTGATAAAGTTGATTACGCTCTCGGTCAAGGACTCAAGGTAATTGCTTGCATTGGTGAGACCCTCGAACAGAGAGAAGCAGGAACAACAATGGAAGTTGTTGCTGCTCAAACTAAAGCTATTGCAGGTAACCTTTATTTGCTGTAATTCGAGGAGATTTTGATACATGGATAAATTCTACTATCTCTAATTCATGGAAATTGTATTTGCTTATTTGCTCTAGCATATACGTAAAGCCTTAGGCCCATCACATAGCAAGGCCGAAGAGGCCCATCCATACCTCTTTGCATATGTTTTTCTGGTCATGGAGCATATATTGATGATAATTTCAACACCTTAATTATCAAACATTGGATAACCCTCTTAATTGTATCATTTATTTTTAGTGGATGATGTAATGTTGGTTAAGGTAATAAAGGCTGCCTTAATTTAAAGAAAAATAAATTGAATGATTGATCAGTTCCAGCTAGTGGCGTGTAGGCTTCATTGCGACTTTGCGATAGTGCCGGTTTATTATTTTATTATCTTCGGAGTAAAATAGCCAAAATGTATCCTGTTGTACTTGTACTCTTTCCTTGAAGACTAATATTGCATATCAGGAAACAGAATACCCTGACAGAAGTCTGAAAACTACTTGTAAATGTTAATGGCACTGTGAATTAGTAATAGATTTATTACTTGAGCTAGGACCTAAGTCAAACACAAACAAATACTGTACTTCCAAATTTGTTTTTATACCAAAGGAATATTATATGAATCCATTTATACTTTCGTGTCTTCATTGTGGCCGTTCTTTTGTATTTTTTTTTATCATCTATTAAAATTAACGCTTCTCTCTTCGCCTGTTTCACTTTTAATTGTTGTCTTCTTTTTTCAGAAAAAATATCAGACTGGACAAACATTGTGTTGGCATATGAACCAGTTTGGGCCATTGGAACCGGCAAGGTTGCATCCCCTGCTCAAGCACAGGAGGTATACTTCTTAAATATGAGTAATAATCACAATTTTACACGTTGTTTTGTTGCATGTTGCTGTTTGCCTGCTTCAATAAGACAGTTGAGCCTTCCTACTCCTCCGTCCATAAATAAGTGCATGTTAGCTTTGTCTTAAGTCAAATTTTATTGAATTTGACCAACTTTTTCACACAAAAATAGCAATTTTTCATATGTTGTGAAACTACATGTCACGATGAATCTAATGATACTAATTTAGTGTCATAAATGCTGCTACTTTTTCGAGGGGAGTAGGTCAAATTTAATAAAGTTTGACTAACCCAAATGTGCACTTATTTGTGGATGGAGGGAGTATGTCCTGTACCTCCCTTTGCTTTGGCAAATCACTTTCAATAATGTCTCACTGTTATAATTCTGATGTCTTGAAACTTCAATGGTATACTAGGTTCATGATGGTCTGAGAAAGTGGCTCCACGCTAATGTTGGTCCTGCAATTGCTGAATCTACCAGGATTATCTATGGAGGTACTACCTGCAATAGCTTTACATTCTGCTGCGATGCGAAACTAACAGTGAATCACACACCGGATTTAATTGGAATGCTGTTCTCTGTGTACAATATTACAGTTTATTCCATACTGCCCTAAAATGACATAGCCACTTACGTTCTTGTTGAATGTCTTTCCAGGTTCTGTAAATGGGGCAAACTGCAAAGAACTAGCAGCTCAACCTGATCTTGATGGATTCCTTGTTGGTGGAGCTTCACTGAAGGTCTTACTCGGATTCCTTTTTAATATCTTTATGAAAATAATGCATAGGGAGAAATGCACACGTTTGGATAACCTAACTAGACGTGGCATATTATACAGATGAAGTCAATACTGGACAGTATCTCACACTCTATTGGCTAAGCTTTACAATATTACTCATGGACCGTGAACTTTGTTTTCTGTTTATGCAGCCTGAGTTTGTGGATATCGTCAAGTCTGCCACCGTGAAGTCTTCTTCTACCTAGTTTTTGAGACATGCAGGGAGTTGCTTGTAGGAGTGATTCTACTTATCTTTATATATAAGACTGTTTGACTAGCTTGTTCTAGTTCGAGTGCACTGATATGTCGTATTAAGAGGAATAGAGGATGTTGCATGCTTACATGTCCTGCCTGTGCACAAATTTGACAAATTTGCAGCAGCCTGTTGACACTATATTAGGCGTACGATTTCTTGTATGACTCACACATCTGGAGTTCTTGCTCACCAGGTGAAGAAACCGACTTCATAATGATTTTTGTCTGAAATCTGCTATGCTAATAAATTACTGTAGTCTGTTAGTCAGAAAAAATGTTCATTGCAAACCATAATTGAGAACTTGTGACCAAAATTGATAAGTGTAATCGTGTCACTCGAACTCATCAGTGACTTAGTTTACCTCTTGCAAGTCAGCAAGTGCTTGTCCAGTGCATCTATCCTATTCCCTCCGTCCCATAAAACATGTCTTAGATTTGTGAAATTATTGGGACGGAGGGAGTACTTAATATTGTGAACAACCAAGTCAGACAATGCAACATCGCCTGCACCTTGATGCCACTGAGGGTTGCCTGATATAAAGGGATGCTTGATTCACAAATCACTATCAATGATGCTTTTTTTGGCTGGTTGCATCCGTATTACCATTAAGGTATTGTGTAGTTGCAGTGGCTAGATGTAATTGGTATCTTCTTGATATTAATATATTCCTTTTATTGAAAAAAAAGATCTTAGAGGTACTTTTTTTTCACTACCGAATCTCCCTGGTGTTCTATTTGACGAACAATCCCCTTCAGTCTGTCTAGTTGCGTGTGGTGTCACGAGCCGTTAATTTCTACTGCTTTATCTGCCACACACCATCTTCGAGTTCGTTTATTTTTCTTCTTTCATCGATTCGAGTGAGGGTTTTTTGGTGATGCCTTTTAGGCAAGAAAGCACACACGCGTAGTACGGGGGCAGATCCAAGAAGGGCGGAGTGTGGGTATTTCCGCCATTGGTAGTAGCAGTCGGTTTCTCACCTCGCCACATACGTAAGCGATCAACCCTTCAAAACATGCACCGTAGATCGAGTTTCGCACGCGTCTAGGTTATAGCAAGATAGCAGGCGTTGTCTACCACCTTTCTTTTTTTGAAAAGGTTTGCCAGCTTATTAATAATCAACAGTAGTCAGTCACAGTAGGAGCTGTGTCTCGGTAAAAAAATCAATAGTATTAGTATACAGAACACCAAGTAATTAAAATTATAAATATATCCTTGGCAGCGGCGGAGTTAGCACATCTGGAGAGCCCGAGCAAAGTCTCTCAGCTCTAACCATGTCAGGCGTGTGCCAACGGAAATTGTCGAGGAAACCTGTAGTACTCAATGAAGCTCTCTTTGAAGGAGCCCGGGCAGCTGCCCAGGGTCGCCAGGAGGTGGCTCAAGCATTGGTCCTTGGACAACCTAGCGACTACATGTAGAGCAAGCGGAAGGGTGCCACCTTCCTCGTCCCTTCCTCACCGGAATCATACAGAACATATCGTAGTAGAGGTTGTGGTAGTAGACAGGCCGAAAGTCATCGTGGCTTAACCCCCAATAACAACAATAACCAATGATGAGAACTGTAAATAAGAAACCACACAAATGAACATGAACCGGATCCCAAGAGATCCGCCAGGAAGACCACAACCCCACACGCCCTCGCCGATGCTAGAAACACCACAGGAGGCGGGGAGAACCTTATGTTGTCGTCTCACCATCAAAAAAAGAAAGAAATAGAAACTAGCTAAAACAAGAATGATAACCCTTGTGTCAACGAGGGGCCGTGGTCTACCGCTCTTCCGATGGAAACCCTAGATGGGTTCTAGATCGGCCTTCTCTCACCCTTGCGGAACATACCGGTTCATTGTAACATGGCTGCCTTCGTTCATTATCGACCACCCTGGTTGGTACATGTATTTTTTTCGATAATGGTTGGTACATGCATGCTTGAAAAGAATCAAACCATCCAATAATAATCATGTGTTCTAGTGTTCATGAATTAATTTATTCAAGTTGGTGTCAAGCACATGTCTTGCTAGCGAAGATGAGTTACTATTACTACATACTCTACCGTCGATCGTGTGGCCAACTGGTAGTGGTGGGTAGTTCACGGTTAGAGCCAAGGCCCGTTTCTAGGAAGACGTTGGGTGAACAGCAGTTCAGGATCCAAGTCTTCCAGAAACTAAAAGAAAATGACTAGTTGTGGTAGGAAACGGTGAAGGCTCCACCTTCTTTTCGTGCGGGAAGGGAAGGAGTGGGGAAGCTAAGGGAAGACTTGAACTGGTCTTTAAGTCTTGTATCATACTGCGGATGCTCCAGAGTTTTGACTTCTTGTTAGAGCGGCCAGCCAAGGAGCCAAATGTGTATTAATACGCCAGCATCGCGCCGGTTACGGTACCTTGATTCCAAACGCGAGTTGACATCGACACAGAGAGATCGACCAGTCCCAGAAGAAAGAGAGGAAGAAACCAAGGGCGGAGCAGCAGGCTGGGAGAGGGAGGGACGCGAGGTCAATAGAACAATGGGGCGAGGTCTTCTGGAGGTTCTTCTTGTTGACGTCAAGGCACTCGCCGGCAACGATTTCCTGGGTGAGTCAGTGGAATTACCACCACGCATGTTCTTGTTTAGGCTTCGATTTGCTCATCTGTTTTTACCTGTACTTGCAGGGAAGCTAGACCCGTATGTGGTCGTGCAGTACCGGAGCCAGGAGCGCAAGAGCAGCACTGCCCGAGGTTCGTAATGCGCCCAACAGCTCTCTGATTCTGAATCCTCAACTCCATACCGCTGACTTCGTCAATCCACGAGCCACTGTACTTGTGAAGTGCTGAATGAACAAACCGTGTGCGTTGTATGTAATGCAGACGAGGGGAGGGACGCGAGCTGGAACGAGAAGTTTAAGTTCCAAATCAACTCCACCTCGGCCAACGCGCAGCACAAGCTCATCTTCCGGATCATGGACCACGACAACATGTCCAGCGACGACTTCCTCGGCCAAGCAACGTGAGTACTCAATTCCTATACCTGCGAAGAAACAGATATAGTTAAAGAGAGAAATATGAATCTAAGTCTTGAATCTGTCTGGTGTTGATGCAGGATCAACGTAGCTGATCTAATCAGCATAGGCATGGAGAAAGGCAGGTCGGAGATGATCCCGGCCAAGTACAGCGTGGTCACGGCCGACAACTCGTACCACGGCGAGATCAAAGTTGCCGTCACCTTCACCGCCAAAAAGGTATAGCAACGGGCTGATCTCGATGGATGGACCGTGAGTTTTGCTTTTGATGCTGATGCCAAACTAATGCCAGGCCGAAGAAGACGGCGAGCAGGTTGGAGGCTGGATGGACAGCTTGGAGGATTAGAAGGTGCGAACTAGGACACAAAGCTGGAAGCTAGAGCTCGTTTGCTCGACTGGCTTTAGTAACGAACCAATAAGAGTAAATTTTTTGATTGCTCTTTTTTTTTTGCGGGTAAAAAAAAAAAAAAAAAAAAAAAAAGAGCTATGTTACGAGCTAAAAGATCGAGCCGGCGAGTCTCGCGAGCTACTCGCTACGAAGCTGTGTGTACGTGTTATGGGAAGAATATCCTGCCGTGTCCTTCGGTTGTAATATTAGTGGTCGATCCATGTTGCAATATTGTATAGTTACTGTGCAATGTGTTCAGCTTTTGCATATGGCTGATGCCATCAGTTATTAGTGTATGTAAGTTGCATTTGTAGCTCTCTAGATGTATATATCAAATGTAAAGTAAACGAAAATGTCAAATGAATGGATCAATTCATGTTCTCTTTATTTGTGACATTGGTATATATACACATAGTGAAAATAAACAGAATGAATGGACGAAGGTCACCTGTTGTACTAATTCTAGCACTCTCTTTGTATATTTTCGCTCATATATATATGCATCATCTTGAAAAAGGTCCTACTAAATCTCGTGGGAAATTTAAGGAGAAGATTAACTACTCACTATGCTATTAAAACTCCTTTAAACCAAGTGAGAAAATAAGGAGAAAAATTATGTAACTTATAGCAATTATTGTCTCCTGGTAACTTATATGAGAAAGCTTTAAAAAAACCTATAAGCGAGTTCAGAGAACAACGAATATGTTTTGTATACTTCCATTAAAACTTCATTGGGGGAAAATAGAACATAAAACATATAATGTAATAACCAGGATTATTAAGGTTATTAGTTAATTTTATAGATGGTAATTTAAATTCATAATCCTTTTGCTTAAGTAAAATTTGAGTAAATAAGATAGACTTTTGTGCTGATTTCTCAGTTTGAGAATTATATGATGTATTGTTTGTATGCATACATCCCTTAACCAGGCATATATAATTTGCTTAACTATTTTAACCACCTATTTTTTTAGAAAAGCATTTCTATTTTACAATTTATATGATTGTGTATAATCGGTTTGCTGAATATGACTTATCGTACTCATCAGCTCCCCCATGTTTTTTTAGACGAAGAGATCGTTAGCAGAAGATTGCGTCGATCGGAGATTAGGCTGGACCAGCGGGTGGGAAGCGATTAGAGAATCTAGTTGTAATTCCTATGTAATTGTAATTTTTTTGATAAAATGATGTATTTGAGTTTCTCGAGATCCACTGTGCTGGTTTAAGCCTGCATTTTTAGCCTTGACCGCATATAAGCCTCTCGGTTTATAGGCGCGCGGCGGCTGTCTCGTTCAGGCTCGGTCTCGGGGCGTGACAGTTAAAGTGGTATCAGATCTCTAGGTTTTAGGACGCGGGAAAACATTGGGTAGATCATAGATTTTGCGACTAGTAGACGTTAAAAATATTATGTTGTTTTGTGCAAGTGATTAGAAAAAAATAGATACTTGTTGTGGACTCCTAAATTTTCTTGACCAACCTAGTTTTGGTATATACATAATTGATCCCGAGTTGGAAAAATGAAATGCACTGCTTTGGTGCTGTTGTAGGCTCTTTTCTTTTGTTGCATGTAATAATTGCTTATATTTTCTGGCAATGCTTTTAGTTTGCAAGTTTAATAGTTTGATTGCATGAAATAATCTTCAACTGAGTGTAAACTTATAAGTTTGTTGCTTGAATTTTGAGGATGAAATTCTTATAAGGTGAGGAGGATGTAATAACCAAGATTATTAAGGTTATTAGTTAATTTTATAGATAGTAATTTAAATTCATAATCCTTTTGTTTAATAAGTAAAATTTGAGTAAATAAGATAGTCTTTTGTGCTGATTTCTCAATTTGAGAATTATATGATGTATTGTTTGTATGCATACATCCCTCAACCATGCATATATAATTTGCTTAACTATTTTAACCACCTATTTTTTAGAAAAGAAGTTCTAGTTTGCAATTTATATGATTGTGTATAATCGGTTTGCTGAGTATGACTTGTCGTACTCATTAGCTCCCCCATGTGTTTTTAGAGAAAGAGATCGTTAGCGGAAGATGGCATCGATCAGAGATTAGGTTGGACCAGCGGGTGGAAAGTGATTAGAGAATCTAGTTGTAATTCCTATGTAATTGTAAAGAAATTGGTAAAATGATGTATTTGAGTTTCTCGAGATCCACTATGCTGGTTTAAGCCCGCATTTTTAGCCTTGCACGCGTATAAGCCTTTCAGTTTATAGGCGCGTGGCGGCTATCTCATCCAGGCCCGATCTCGGGACGTGACATATAATCTTGTGTCGGATATTATCTTGTTAAGAACCTTGTTGAGAATCTTGAGAGTAAACTTGTTAAGGGAAAAACTGTGGAATATACTACAGGGATAAGTTATAATTCAGGAAGATATCCACTCAACCCTTGAAAATCTCGTAGTCCCTTCTATTTGTACCAATTACATGAATACCGAAGTTTTACGGACTTGAATAGATCAACAAGGTTATTTCATGACTTGGCTAGCAAGATGTTTATCTCCACTCTACCGGAGTCTATGTTAATACAACAATGAGAAGCAACATTCTTAGTGATATTCATCGATAATGGTTAGTGATTCAATGGAACCAATAAATCATGAATGTTGTATATGTTTTATAATTCCATGAATCCATATATACTAACATGAAGCCTCCTTTTAGAATTATTGGTTGATGCAGTCCCAATAGTAAGTTTGGAAGACATCAATCTACTGGTTGTCCCACCTTGTCGGTACATGAAGCATGTTTATGATCAGGCGTTTTGAGGATCATAAGATTGGAAAATATCATCTAGTCCGGTGATATACTGATATCGAAGTTCACATTTATCTGCAATTAAATGAATAGGTAAATATATTTGGTTCCTTGGAGAGACCAAAATGTACTCTTGATTCATGTCCTCTGGTGTTTTGTAGGTCCAATGACACTGAGATGTGGAACATCGGGTCTCAATATCTGTTCTTAATTTTCCTATGGAGTGGATGGATATGTATCTATCTACAAAGATCAAACAACCATAAGAGTTTAAATGGATATGACTTGTCCATATTGAGCTTTTCCAAGGATTTCTAGATATAGACACTGTGAATTACGATGCTTGAGTCTTCTCAAGAAAATTTTAGTTCTATCAAAACTCTTTATCTTAATTCCGTCTATATGTGATCACGTGATTCATCAATATGTTTTGTGATGCTAACACTCATCAACGTATATTGATATAATTAACGTGCGGTGCACTAATGAGTATTTGTTGATGAACACCCATGAACAATCATAATTGTTGGAGTGATCCTTTTGTATTAGTAATTCACTAAGTCGGTTGTATTGTTTCTGTTACGACAAAGTTAAGTCATGTAATGCCTTATTGAGCTTACATGATACGTGTTGTGTATTACGGTTGGATTCAAAATTTGGAGTCCCATGAGACCTTTATGTTTGATTTAAGTGAAAATAAATATGTGGTACTACATCCATCAACTGCATAGGTATATGATTTGCACTATCATTCAAATAAGTTATTGGAAAGTGATTCCACCTGTGTTTGGAGAATGTTTTTTTTTTTTGAGCAAACCACGTAATATCATTAGCTTAAAACTTGGAGATTACAGCAAACGTGGCCACCTCTGGAAAGATCCAAATGACAGCAAACACAAGAAATTGCACAAAGACTCCTAGAAAAAGAAAAATTACAAAGATAGCTCTCCGGGTCCTTGAGCACATCCACATCGCGTCCAATCGCAATCTCCGCCGCCCCCACGGCATCGCCACCGGAGAAGAAAAAGATGGACTAACCACGACCCCAGCCCAAAGGAGATACCATCGGAGATCTACTCCTTTGTGGACCTCAATAGTCGGCTGCTGCAAGCAGCAGCGCCGTCGCCTTTGGAGCTCATCGTCCGGGGAGGAAGCCCCATCACTCCTCAGAGCAAAGCTCCACTGCCTCCCAACAACCACGTCGAGGGAGAACATCGGGGCCACGGCCTTCATACCTCGCGTCCCGCTCTTGTGCAGCAGTCTTCTGGACGAAGCCGGCACACACCGCCGACCATCTCCTAGACTCTTCACGCCAGATTCCCGTACGGATCTGGAGACACACCACCGCGGGAGCAGCAAATTAGAGAGAACAAAATCCCACCTTGGTAACGCCGAAGCTGCCTCGACGTTGCCGCCAGGGAGACTCATCCGCCCGCCAGGATGACGAATCCCGGCCGCGGAGACTTTATTCGCCACCGCCGGCACACCAGCAGCACACACACCCATCTCACGCCTATCTACATGCTGAGATCGAAGATCCTAGGTTCCTCTACCCTCCCGCCGCCTAGGCAGCAGATGGGGGGGAGAGGAACCCGAGATCTCGCCGGCGGTGAAGGTGGAGAAAAGAAGTCGCTCCGGTTTCGCCTCTCTCGACTATAGAGAAGGGAAAGGGAGAGAACCTGTTTGGAGAATGGGTTTTGGGTATCTGTGTGAACCCTTGTGCAGCAAGCCTTGCCATGTGTTTTACCACCTTTTTGTCCTCATTTTTATAGGCGAAAACTGGTGTAGGTATTATTTTGTGAGTACCTTAACATTTATTAAGTGGGGCCATTTCTGCTTGGATTACATTTTTGAACTAATTCTAGTCCTAGAGTGTTTTTGAAAACATTGCAAGGGTCATGGCTGGAGTATTTTAAAGATATTTTTAATCATGGTAGAGAAATGTATATAATTTTTTTATATTTTCAGTTATGGATTTTCCAGGTTATTTACATTATATTTCACATTATATTTCACATTAATGCTTTTATAATCATGAATTTCATTGTCTTAAGTACACGGATTCGAGGCAGAATGTCTTGGACATTCCAATTAATTTCATGGCATTATTATTGCTACTCGAAATATGCCCCTCATGCTTGGAAATGATCTCCATTTAATATGTGGCCGATGTACTCACCTTGAATAACTCTCTCTATTAAGGGTTTGCAGTATTTATGATTGATGAAAATAAATTTACATGGATCCCAAAATTTATGTGGGAGTCATTCGTACATGCTGAGGTGGTACTATCTATATGTAACCGAATTATCACAAATATGAAATGCTTGATTGATTTTTACGTACTAATTACAGAGGGGGATACTACAATGTGTTCTACGTAGCAGTTGAATTAAGTCGCTATCATGTAAAATTGTATGATGCTAGCATGAGGTTGGTAAGTTACATTAATTCACCAGTAAGGGTCATGAATACGAGCTTAATTCTATTAATTAAAGATTCATCCTATCCATTACGAGTGTGGACATATGAGATTGTGTACTCAACTTATATACATAGGGCCATACAATAATAACTGAGGGTACAAGAGTATAATCCTACAACTTGTCCATTCAAACTTATTTAATTAGATTACATGAGCTTGTAATTTAAGAAATTGACTCATTTTTATGGTTTCGTGTGGATAATAGTGACACATGGGACCATCTTGGAGATGAGTCTAATAAAACCATGAGAATTAAAAGGTCCACACAATGTTCGGATGGAACCACAAATATTGCCTTAATTCATTCAAAGTATTAGGGTGGTTCTGCTTGTATTTTAAGGTGAGCCCTTGAACAGAGAGAAGCAGGAACTACAACAAAACTTGTTGCTGCTCAGACTAAAGCTATTTGATGCAAATTGTATTTGTTGTTATTCCAAGGAGATTTTGATACATCAATAATTTATATTCAAAATTCCTAAAAATTGTTATGTTGCTTACTTGGTTTCATTGGTATTAAGAGTAACTTTTCTAGATTTAATAGAGTAATTATTTTATAGAAATGTGTTAAGAGTATTGCTCTGGTATATATGTTTAGCTTAGGCCGATATCATATCAAGGTCTTTAAGGCCCATACCTGTTGCTCTGTTATTGTCCTCACTAAAATATGATTTGGACATTCTTCCTAATTTTCAAACACTTGGATGATTGACCAATTCCAGCTAATGACATATATGCTTCGTTGTGCGAATCCTCTTCATTATTTTATCATCTTAACATAAAAATAGCTAACACTGAGTTATCCACTGAGTTGTGACCTCTTCTCCTGAAGATTAGCATATCATACCTACCAGGGAACCTGATTTAAGTTCAAAAAATGATTTGTAGTTTGTGTGCAATATTGGTAATTGCTAATACTGCAACAAAATAGTACTGGATTTGTTAATTGAACTAGGAGCTAGGTCATAAAAGCAAACTAATATTAAATGCTTATCCATTTATATACCTCCGTTTCTTTTTATACATTCATATACCCAGGCACTTCGATGATACATTTATATACCCTCATTCCTTCATTGTTGCTGTATTTTTGCATATTGTGCCACCAACTGAACTGAAAGGCTTATCTTTTCGGTTTCTTCACATTTTTTCTCTTTCTTATCTTTTTTTTTTTGGAAAAAAGCATCTTACTGAACAAACGTTGAGCTGACATATGAACCTTAACCCGTTTGGGCCACTGGAATCAGCAATGTTGCCTTCTCTGCTCAAGTACGGGAAGTACACCTTCTTATAAGAGCAATAAGCACTATTATTTCACATGATATTGTTTCTACTAGACATTTTGTTTACATGTCGTTGTTTACCTGCTTCTATAAGAGAGTTGAGCCTTCCTATATGTGATACATTCTCTTGCTTTGGCAAATCACTCTCAATATTGCCTTATTCTTATTATTATGTTATGATGAAACTTCAATGGTATACTAGATTCAAAATTGCCTGAGAAAGTAGACCCACGCTAATTCTTGAGCCAGATCGAACAACGGAGGAGTTGCTAATGGTGGTACCTCCTTGAAGGCATTGTTTTTGGAGGTCTTGCGCTTGGTTGGCGGGCGACTTGGCGGCATATGCTTTGGCTTCTGGGTAAATCCGATGTGAAAACGTTTTACCTGCACGGTTACCTTGCTAGCTTTGATAGAGAACTTAGGAGGATACTTTGGTGGTGTTACTTGTAACGTGCATTACAATTGTTGTTCAAATTCATGTCTTTAGTGCTCGGGTGCTCGTCATACTTGTCCAAATAGGATCGAACCCCTTATACTCTCGTTTCATTTCGTTCCTAAATGGGGAAAGATGCAAAGATCTCAAGATGATCTTGATGGATTCCTTGTTGGCGGATCATCACTAAAGATCTTATTATGATGTCATTCTAAGATCTCTATGAAAATAATACGTAGGGAGAAATACACATATTTGGCTTAACCTGGCCCCATGCCTTACCTAACTAGATGTGACATGTTATTTTTTTTCGAAATGGGCCTCTGCATCAATCGATGCATACGGCTCCAGACGTGACATGTTATACAAATTAAGTCATTACGACACATTATCTCACACTCAATTGGCTAAGCTTTACAAAATTAAGTCTTCTTCTACCTAGTGTTTTTAGATGCAGACAGTTGCTTGCAGGAGTGAATTCTAATTATATCTTTTTAAAGACTGTTTGACCAGCCTGTTCTAATTATAGTTCATCGTGTTGTATCACAGAGCTTGCTGCATGATTATGTTTTCCTGTTTTTGTCTCCAACCAAAATTGGATTTTATACATGTGCTTTTTGGATAAAGGGAATATATTTCTTGATGTAGTGAAGTACCCTTAGATTTGATTACTCTGTAGTCTGTTTGGTGGATTGATTCCACGGTCTGACCTTCGTGATGATTTGTCAGTCTGAATTTTTATGTATAGCTACGAAAATTCAAAACGTTTGTTGAGAAACATTTGAATCCGGAACGTGAACTTGAGAACGAAATGGAGAGGTACAAGGTGTTACTGCTATAGCGACTGTCATCAGAACCATCATTGGTTTGTTTACGCCCCACAATAATCCGTGTTTCAGCTTTTACCTCTTGGAAGCTAGCCAGCAAGTGTTTGTCCCAGTGCATCTGTTCTATTGAAAATAATTAACAACCAAGTCACGGAACAGCGCCTTGAAGCAGCTGCTGGCTGCCTAGCCTTTAGATAATTTGATACGTACAATGATGCTTGCTTCAGAAATCACTGTCAATGGTGTGTTATTTCTGTTGATCTTAGGAGTACGTTTTCTCCACAACTGAATCTCCCCTTCTGGTTTCTATTTGAGGAACAATCCCTTTCAGGCTGTCTTGGCGTGTGGTTCCAGCCAGGTTGAGGTCAGAGCCAAACGTCGGGATATTCTAGACCCAGTAATTTCTATGGTGCGAATCCATCAGCGACCATGGTCAGAGTACGTTTCTTCCATCTCACGCGTTGGGGTCCTTTCAAGTTCCATGGACGTCCGTTGGCCAACAGAGCGCGCACGTAGCAACACTCGGTTTCTCGCCTCGCGCATATGTATGTTGATAGATCAAAATTTTCAGTACGCGCTAGAGATTGGCATGCGTCTAGATTCTAGGCAGACTCGCGTCGCTGTCCATCACCCTGGACTCCTGGAGTAGAGGCTAACTCAGAGGGGTAAGAACAATAATCAAAGAATTATCAATCAACTAACTATTCAAAATCGCGATACCACACCCATGTTCTTGCCAGCAGCGAAGACTGGTTCTACTATAGCTGTCGAGCGGCCAAATGGTATCAGTAGGTAGAGCCGTTTCCAACAGAATCGTTGGTGAACGGCTAGAGCGGAAGCCCATTTCCAGGAAGATGTTGGAAACTGTAGCAGCACGGAACTACTCTTCGAGAACAGAAACGGTGAAAGCTCCACCTTCTTTTCGTGCGCAAAGGGAATGGCCGAAGGAGGCTTGAACTGGTCCTAGCAGTCTAGAAAGGTAAAGGATTTATCGCGTTAGCGACGGCTCCAAAGTTTTGACTTGTTATGAGAACGGCCAGCCAAGGAAAGCAAATGCACATAAATACGGAGGCCCGCGCCGGCTGGTGGTATCTCAATTCCAAACGCGAACTGATCAGAGCACGGCGGAGAGACCCGGACGAAACAAAGTCTCTATAGAAGAGAGAGCAGCCGTCCGGGAGAGAAGAGGCAGAGAGAAGATAGTCTTTGGGTTTCGAGAGGAGATCGAGAGACAGACGATGGGGCGTGGTCTTCTGGAGGTGCATCTCGTCGACGCCAAGGGCCTCGCCGGCACCGATTTTCTAGGTGAGTCCGTCAAATTACCACCACCAATGCTCTTGGTCTGGCCTAGAATTTGTGCGCGCTCGGGGACGGAGATTCATCAATCTTCTTTTACTTCTACTTGCAGGGAAGATCGACCCATATGTGATCGTGCAATACCGGAGCCAGGAGCGCAAGAGCAGCACCGCCCGAGGTTCGAAGTCCTTCCTCAACTCTCTGATTCTGAATCCTCAGTCGATGAGGAACACTAATTGTCATCTTCCCTAAACGAAACCAACCGTGTTGGATGTAATGCAGACGCGGGCAGGAACCCGAGCTGGAACGAGGTGCTCAAGTTCCAGATCAGCTCCACCGCGGCCAACGTGCAGCA
Organism: Lolium rigidum; assembly: GCF_022539505.1. NCBI lineage: Eukaryota > Viridiplantae > Streptophyta > Magnoliopsida > Poales > Poaceae > Lolium > Lolium rigidum. The sequence continues at coordinate 79,054,323 of NC_061513.1, forward strand.
CAAGCTTATCCTCCGGATCATGGACCACGACAACTTCTCCAGAGACGACTTCCTCGGCCAGGCAACGTGAGAACGCTGCTCCCATATATAGCTGTCGATCCAGCCAGGAAAGCAAAAGAATCTGAATCAAATATCTGTACTGTCCATTGCAGGATCAACGTAACTGATGTGATCAGCATTGGCATGGAGAAAGGCAAGTCGGAGATGAGCCCGGCCAAGTACAGCGTGGTCACCGCGGACAACTCGTACCACGGCGCCATCAAAGTTGGCATCACCTTCACCGCCGCCACAAAGGTAAACAAATGCGCCATTGATTCTTGTTCAATTCGTTTGAGATCACTCGTGGGCTCTGAGTCCTGATTCCATGTTGATTCCCCATTTCAGGTTGAAGATGATGGAGTACAAGTTGGAGGCTGGATGCACAGCTATCGCGATTAGAAGATGTGATTCCCGTTCGGTCGTACATAGCAATTTTTAGTGTCGAATGTTGCAAGGACGTAATGTTGCAAGCTATACCAATGTGTCGTCTTCTGTCTGTGATCGACGTGATTCCAGGTGTATGTACGCCGCCTTTGTAGCTGTTTAGATGTAAAGTCGGAATTTAGAACAGGTTAGGGTCCTCAAGTCCGTTAAATTGTAATTCTGATTCTTTTAAAACTAGAACACTTTGTCCATTGCTGAAATGATTGTTTTTTTGTTTTGTTTTTTGAAATGCTTGTTGATGCAGAGAGGCCGGGGCGCGTTCATGTACCCTCTATGGTTTTCTTTACTCTGTGTGTGGGTTTTCATCCCTCCATGCAGCGTCCTTTGGTTGGCTCCATCAACCGTATTTCACCGGAGGAGGTCAGAGAAAGAAGAAACGATAGCCTAATCTCTGCTTGACCAAAAAAAGGAAGAAAATGAGTCAACGGGCTGCGCATTGGGCGCCATGCTGACAGGGAGAGCATGAATAACAAAACGGATGCCACATTATCTGACTTGGCCCAAGGGGGTTCCATGCCAGCTCTGGAACAGATAGACCCACCTGCCCTCCCAGCGAGGCTGTAACAAGAAAAACAGGACACAATTCCTTATTTGACAATTGGATAAAATGTGATTTCCTATTTAGAAAAAAACCCATTTTAACTTGCTCTAATTCATTTTTTCTAATGTGGCACCCTGATACATTTTGAGCACTAAGGGTGTTAATAGGAACATGAAAAGACTATTTCCCCCGGTGGCAAGAAAAGGAGAGGACAAAATCAACATTAGTGTGACATATACGTGGTAATGATTAAATGGTCAAGGAACCGAATTTAATTAAAAAAACTTGGTCAAGGGAAAATTGGGAAGACCCAGCCCAATCATTTGATGTCAGATCCCTGGACAATGTTCATGTATACATAGAAAATGAATCATACAACACCTACTGGTTTTTTTCAAAGTTTTGTATTTCCTAATTGTCATACCTAGAGCTTAGAGGTTAGGGGTATCTTTAGGGGCTTCTCCTAGTCACATTTTATCCTCTATTAATTCTATCAAAGAAGTGGATCATCAGACAACGCTAGTAATGTTACAAAGAAACAAAGAGAAAGTTACAAAAATGTGAGTCTACTATTAGCAATTTGATTCTTGATAAAGCTATATAGGTTGGTGCGGACTTAGAGGAAGAGGACCAACAAGGCTCGGAAGGTTACAAGGACCTCACTCTTCCTGCTAGTTCTCATCTTAACTAAAAAAAAGGTTTACAGTGAAGGGTAGTTTTTTTTAATAGCATGGTTTTAGAGATCAGGCAAAACATTCAGTAGTACATGAAACTATAAGAGATCTCATAACTTGGACTTCTTCGCTATTACAGAAACATGGATAGACAACTTTTCAGCATTGTTTCTAAAGAATTTCATGTGGCCTATATTATATGTGGTATTGCCTCTACCCCCTCTCAGTAGATTCGGGGGCATTTTTGGTGGGACTTAATTTCCAAAATATACTGGTTAAAAGCTTTGTTACTGGACATCGGTGTGTTAGGTTTCATCTTTCTTCTAAAATTAATAGGTTTGAATGGTCTTCAGTATTGATTTATGGCACTTCTCAAAAAACACAAAAGGGTGACTTTTTGGCTAAGATGGTTCGTATTTGTGATGATGATTCTTTCCCTATGTTAGTTGGGGATTTTAATATTAAAAGATGCCATGAAGGGAAAACTAATGATAACTGTGTCATTGAGGTGGCACATATAGTGATTATACCAACTAAAACTGCGTTCATGTCGGGGAGGCATGTCCTGGAAAGGTTGTTAATTCTTTATGAGACTATCCATGAACTTCATAGGAAGAAAATGGATGTTGTATTAATAAAGATAGATTTTGAAAAGCTATACAATAGGTGATGCGCATGAAAGGTTTTGATACTAAATGTTGCCAATGGATGGATCATTTTGTTATATTAAGGTCAATGATGACATAGACCATTATTTCCAGACAAAGAAAGGATTGAGACAAGGTGACCCGTTGTCACCTATGTTGTTTAATCTAGTTCCAGATATGTTTGCAATTTTAGTTGCACCTGCCAAGGAGGATGGTCAAGTAGATGGTTTAATGTCATATTTAGTCCATGGTGGAATTTACATGCTAGAGTATGCAAATGATACAATCATTTTTATGGAACACGATCCAGAAAAGGCATTCAATATGAAATTGATTCTATGTATCCTTGAGGAACTATTATGACTGAAAATTAACTTTATAAAAGCAAAGTTTTCTCTTTTGGTAAAGCGAAAGAAGTCGAGAAAGAGTACATTAACCTCTTCGGATGTGAGGTTGGATATTTCCCTTTCAAATATTCGGGAATCCCTATTCACTATCATATTTTAAAAAGTAGTGAACGGAAGACTATCTAAGATCAATTTGAAAGAAAACTCGCTAGTTGGGCGGGGAAATTACCCTATTAAAGGGATCGGTCAGTGCTAATTAATTCAAATTTAACTATCCTACCAATTTTATGTTATCCTTCTTCGAAATACCTAAAGGGATCCGAAAAAGATTGGATTTCTTTAGATCGAGATGTTTCTAACAAAGCGATGGATATAAGAGAAAGAATAGACTTACTGAAGGAGATATGCCCTAGAGGCAATAATAAAGTGGTTATTATTTATATCTTTATGTTTATGATAAATGTTTATATATCATGCTATAATTGTATTAACCGAAACATTAGTACATGTGTGATATGTAGACAACAAGAAGTCCCTAGTATGCCTCTTAAACTAGCTTGTTGATTAATGGATGATTAGTTTCATAATCATGAACATTGGATGTTATTAATAACAAGGTTATATCATTATATGAATGATGTAATGGACACACCCAATTAAGCGTAGCATAAGATCTCGTCATTAAGTTATTTGCTATAAGCTTTCGATACATAGTTACCTAGTCCTTATGACCATGAGATCATGTAAATCACTTATACCGGAAAGGTACTTTGATTACATCAAACGCCACTGCGTAAATGGGTGGTTATAAAGGTGGGATTAAGTATCCGGAAAGTATGAGTTGAGGCATATGGATCAACGAGTGGGATTTGTCCATCCCGATGACGGATAGATATACTCTGGGCCCTCTCGGTGGAATGTCGTCTAATGTCTTGCAAGCATATGAATAAGTTCATAAGAGACCACATACCACGGTACGAGTAAAGAGTACTTGTGAAGAGACGAGGTTGAACAAGGTATAGAGTGATACCGATGATCAAACCTCGGACAAGTAAAAATATCGCGTGACAAAGGGAATTGGTATCGTATGTGAATGGTTCATTCGATCACTGAAGTCATCGTTGAAAATGTGGGAGCCATTATGGATCTCCAGATCCCGCTATTGGTTATTGGTCGGAGTGAGTACTCAACCATGTCCACATAGTTCACGAACCGTAGGGTGACAGACTTAAAGTTGGATGTTGAAATGATAGAACTTGAATATGGAATGGAGTTCGAATATTTGTTCGGAGTCCCGGATGAGATCCCGGACATCACGAGGAGTTCCGGAATGGTCCGGAGAATAGGATTCATATATAGGAAGTCATATTCCAAGTTTGGAAATGATCCGGTGCATTTATGGAAGGTTCTAGAAGGTTCTAGAAAAGTCCGGAAGAAATCACCATGGAAAGTAGAGTCCCGGAGGGACTCCACCTTGCATGGCCAGCCAACCCTAAAGGGGAGGAGTCCAAGGTGGACTCCCTAGGGTGGCCGGCCAACCCCCTCATGGAAGGGGGAATCCCACCCCAAGTGGGATTCCCACCTTGGGTAGGTTTCCCTACATATGGGAGGTTTCATTGTTGGGGTCTTATTCGAAGACTTGGATACCAACACTTGGGGATTTCCACCTATATAATGAGGAGGAGAGGGAGGGGGCTGCCCACTCTTGGCCGCACCACCTAGGGCTGCCCTTGGCCGGCGCCCTAGCCTCCCCTCTCTCCCCAAACCCTAGCGGTATCTCTCCTCCACCACATCCCGCACGCTTAAGCGAAGCTCCGCCGGATTTCTCCACCACCACCGACACCACGCCGTCGTGCTGTCGGATTCAAGAGGAGCTACTACTTCCACTGCCCGCTGGAACGGGGAGGTGGACGTCGTCTTCATCAACAACCGAACGTGTGACCGAGTACGGAGGTGCTGCCCGTTCGTGGCGCCGGAAGCGATCGTGATCAAGATCTTCTACGCTCTTTTGCAAGCGGCAAGTGAACGTCTACCGCAGCAACAAGAGCCTCATCTTGTAGGCTTTGGAATCTCTTCAAGGGTGAGACTCGATACCCCCTCGTTGCTACCGTCTTCTAGATTGCATCTTGGCTTAGATTGCGTGTTCGCGGTAGGAAATTTTTTGTTTTCTATGCAACGTTTTCCTACAGTGGTATCAGAGCCGTGTCTATGCATAGATGGTTGCACGAGTAGAACACAATGGTTTTGTGGACGTTGATGCTCTTTTTATCTTTAGTTTGAGTACTTTGCATCTTTGTGGCATAGTGGGATGAAGCGGCCCGGACTAACTTTACATGACCGCGTTCATGAGACTTGTTCCTCGTTTGACATGCAACTTGTATTGCATAAGAGGCTTTGCGGGTGTCTCTCTCTCCTACTATAGTGAAGATTCAATTTACTCTTCTATTGACAACATTAGTATCACCGTTGTGGTTCATGTTCGTAGGTAGATTAGATCTCTCTCGAAAACCCTAAACCACGTAAAATATGCAAACCAAATTAGAGACGTCTAACTTGTTTTTGCAGGGTTTGGTGATGTGATATGGCCATGATGTGATGATGAATATGTATGAGATGATCATTATTGTATTGTGGCAACCGGCAGGAGCCTTATGATTGTCTTTAAATTTCATGTTGAGTAGTATTTCAAAGTAGTTGTAATAGTTGCTACATGAGGTGAACAACCATGAACACGGCGCCATGGACCTTGACGCTACGCCGACGATGATGGAGATCATGCCCGTTGATGATGGAGATCATGTTCGTGCTTTGGAGATGAAGATCAAAGGCGCAAAGACTAAAGGGCCATATCATATCACATATGAATTGCATGTGATGTTAATCCTTTATGCATCTTATTTTTCTTAGATTGCGACGGTAGCATTATAAGATGATCCCTCACATTAATATCAAGATAATAAAGTGTTCTCCCCTTGTATGCACCGTTGCACAATTCGTCGTTTCGAAGCATCTCGTGATGATCGGATGTGATAGACTCAACGTTCACATACAACGGGTGTAAGCCATGTTGCACACGCAGAATACTTGGGTTTGCTTGACGAGCCTAGCATGTACAGACATGGCCTCGGGACAACGGAAACCGAAAGGTTGAACACGAGTCATATGGATGATATGATCAACATGTTGATGTTCACCATTAAAGCTACATCATCTCACCTGATGATCGGTTTTGGTGTAGTGGATTTGGATCGTGTACCACTTAACAACTATGAGGGATGTTGTATTAAGTGGGAGTTCATTAGTAATTAGATTAAAGCATGAACTTATTATCATAAACATAGTCTGAGTAGTATTTTGAATTAATTTTGTAGTATTGGCATCCGTTTTCTACCATGCGCTAGTCTTGTTATTGAGATAGAAATCCTGTTAAAATCTGACAAGAAACTTTACGGATTGGTACCGTATTGTTAAAAGAATCAAGAAATGATTAAGTCCTATTGCAAATTTTTAGTAAACCTCACATTGTTGATTCAAAGAGCTATGGTTTCAATTAGTACCTAAAGTTATCTTGTCTCCATGAAACTTGAAGTTCAAATCTGTTTGAAAAGTAAGGAGCTGAAAATTTAGTTTTCGAAATAATCAAGGTATGAGATATATATGATATCTAAGACCTTATTGCAAGATGATAGAATATAATTTGGTGAGACTACATAAACTCATAAGTTTTATGGGAATGTACGAAGGTTGAAGACGCAAGGCGTCCCAATCCTCCAACTATTGGGGCACTAATAATATTCGCATATCCATGAAGTTATCATCCTTAGTATGCACCGTTGCTAAGACTCGTCGTTTCGAAGCATCACGTGATGATCGGGTGTGATAGATTCTACGTGTGCATACAACGGGTGCAAGCCAGATTTGCACATGCGAATACCAAGGTTAAAAATTTACGAGCCTAGCATGTACAGACATGGTCTCGGAAAGTCGTCATGATATAATGGATAAAATTATGAGTGAAATTGTTCATCATATTACAAAGTTACTAATAGTGAAATCTGAAACACTTGTCATATGATGATCAACTTAAAGTAAGAACCTCAAGGATTATTGGTATTTGACCAACAAACCTAGAAGTTAATAATGTTAAAGTGTTTTTCTGAATAATGAGGAAAGCTAAAAGAGAAACTTTAAAAGATATTTTGGCAAAAAGAAAAGAAAAGACTAGAAAGTCTAGCTCAGGTGTATATAAATGATATACATGTTATGGTTGTATTCCTAGTTAAGTCACACTATGAAATTCTTGGGTATAAGTACTATATTGGTTGGTATGAAGTGTCATACAAAAACAACGCAATACAAGAATACTATGGCCTAAGTGACTGATAAGGAATATGGTAATAATGCACGTCTGGAACATAATAAAGTGTTATTATGTTTGTCGTTGGCATTCTACCTAACCCTTAGAATTTATAATAAAGAGCTTAATAAATTGTTATTTTGCTCTGGTCAAATAAAAACAATGAGTTGTTCAAATTATGACATTACTCCATGTACGATGGATAAGTTATTATAAATCTTAATGGTGAAACACACACACATAATACTGACGCTAAAATGCCATAAGGCAAATGATTTGAATTCCACTTATTTGTGGAACCGCCATTTAGGTCATGTTAGAAAGGAACGCATGAAGGAACTCCATGCAAATGGATTTTTGGAGTCATTTGATTTTTTGAATCATTTGGCGCTTGCAAAATCTTTTCTAAAAAGTAATGACTGAAATACCGTTCATAGGCCGAGAGTTGAACGGGCAACTAACTTAGTGAAAACATACATAATGATATATGTGGTTCACTGGGCATAGTTGTGTGCGGGAGATTCTTCTACTTCATGAAAACTTCCAACAATAAATTGAGTATATATGTGGATATATTCAATAAGGAAGAAGTTTGAAACATTTGAATGGATTCAAATAAATTTCAGCATGAAGTGGAAATCATGGTAATAGAAAAATCAAATATCTATGATTGGATCATGGTGGAAATATTTGAATTACGAGTTTTAGCGAACATCTAAGAGAGTTATGAAATTGTTCTACAACTCACGTTTCTTGGAGTATCATAGTGATGATGAAGTATCCAAGGGATGTATCCAAACCTTGTTGGATCAATGATGAGATAAGATATTAACGCCATTATATTTTTGTGGATTATGCTTTAGTGACTACCGCTTTTACACTAAATAGAGCATCATCATGATCCGTTGAAATGACACCATACGAGTTATGGCATGGGTATGAACCCTGATAGTCTTTTGTTAAATTTTGGTATGCATAGCATAAGTAAATAAGTTTACAACCAAAATCGGATGAATGTCTTTGTTGGTTATCCCAGAGATTTGATTGGGAATTCTTCCCACGAGGCAAAGAAAAAAGTGTTTGTCAATGTTTCTTATTTTCGAGAAATTGTTTCTAGTGAAGTATTTGAGTGGGAGGACAATATAATTTGATAAGGTTTATGAACCTGAGCATAATGATCAGAGTAGCGCAACATCGGAAATTGGTTCCGGAAGCGACCACGACGATCATGGCTCCCATGACTACAAAGTGTTTTAGCCATGGAGATCAAAATACATATTGAACCTTGTAGGTATGGTTAACTTTGTGATCAAATAAATGATTTGTGGACAAAGGATTGATTGTGAACAATGATAAACCAACTACAAACAAAGAAGTTATGATGGGCCCTGACTCCGTTAAAATGGCTATACGCCATGAAATCCAAGATAGATGAATAATTTTTGAAAGTAAATGGATCTATAAAATTGATGGACTTGGATGGAATATCCTTGAAGAAGCTTGACTTGTCGAAAAGTTGTTTACGACAAAGTTCAAAGAGTTGACTATGATAAGATTAGATCTTCCGTAGCAATGCTTATAGTCTATGTAGATTATTCTAGTAATCACTACATATTTCTTTTATGAGATATGTTAGTAAGATGGCAAAATACATTACTTACAGAAGTGTGTACTAAAGGTGTATACAAGATACAACCAAGAGTTTTGCTGATCCATGGAATACTATATAGGTATACAAACTTCAATTGGATGAAGTGAGTATCGCGGAGTTGGAATCTTCACCAGATGAAATAGTCAAAGAGTTTTTGATTTCATCAGAGACAATGAAGAGGCTTGCATTTGCAAGAAATTAAGTGGGAGCGCTAAGACACATTTATAATACTTTATGTAGGTGACATATAGTTGGTTATAAATGATGTAATTATATACTTGATTAAAAAGGTTTCATTGAGAATTAACTTCAATGAAAGGATATGGACTGAAACAAATTTAGTGTCAAGATCTATGAAGATAGATTGAAACACATAAATAAGTTTAAGTCAAAGTACATATGATGGATATTGAAGTAGTTCAATATAGAAATATTAAGAAAATGTTCTTGTCATGTGAAGGTTTAACAAGACTTGAGTGTATCCGACACTCAATGAGTAAAAACACATGAGTGATTATAGATCACGAATAATATGTACACAATCAGATATCATGTGCTATAAAGTGTTATGAGCATATACCAGAATGATTCATATGATGATCATTGGACGACGGTAAGAATATCCTTGAGTACTTTAGAAGAACTAAGGATATATATTTTTTTTTGTATGAAGAAATGACAAACAAATCGTTGTAAGGTGTTACACCGATATTGGTTTTGTCACATATAAAATATAATTTCAATCGCAAATTAGACTAAGTGTTGTTTAAAAGGTAGCACAATGAGCTAGAAGTTGTCTATGCTAGATTTAGAAGAGTTCTAAATATTTTGACGGATTCTACAAAAGAAGGCAGAGTATGTCATTATTTTGACAATGACAAAGGATGTTAAGTCAAGAGGTTCTTTGAGAACTTGGTGTAGTTCCGACAGAGTCGAACTTTGAAGCTATATTGTGTGTGACAATATTAGTGACATATTTCAGACAACGGAATTAAGGTTCCACCGAGAAGATCAAACATATTTAATGCCAACTCATTTGGAAATGAGTGATGCGTTGAGACGCAAATGAATTACAAAATACATACGTTTACGAGCGTGTCGGATCCGATGACTAAAAACCTCTCCCGTGAGCAATACATGATAAAGCACCGGAAGGCCAAGGTGTTATATCTTTACAAATGTAAACTAGATTATTGACTCTAGTGCAAGTGGGAGACTCGAAGGAGATATGCCCTAGAGGCAATAATAAAGTGGTTATTATTTATATCTTTATGTTTATGATAAATGTTTATATATCATGCTATAATTGTATTAACCGAAACATTAGTACATGTGTGATATGTAGACAACAAGAAGTCCCTAGTATGCCTCTTAAACTAGCTTGTTGATTAATGGATGATTAGTTTCATAATCATGAACATTGGATGTTATTAATAACAAGGTTATATCATTATATGAATGATGTAATGGACACACCCAATTAAGCGTAGCATAAGATCTCGTCATTAAGTTATTTGCTATAAGCTTTCGATACATAGTTACCTAGTCCTTATGACCATGAGATCATGTAAATCACTTATACCGGAAAGGTACTTTGATTACATCAAACGCCACTGCGTAAATGGGTGGTTATAAAGGTGGGATTAAGTATCCGGAAAGTATGAGTTGAGGCATATGGATCAACGAGTGGGATTTGTCCATCCCGATGACGGATAGATATACTCCGGGCCCTCTCGGTGGAATGTCGTCTAATGTCTTGCAAGCATATGAATAAGTTCATAAGAGACCACATACCACGGTACGAGTAAAGAGTACTTGTCAAGAGACGAGGTTGAACAAGGTATAGAGTGATACCGATGATCAAACCTCGGACAAGTAAAAATATCGCGTGACAAAGGGAATTGGTATCGTATGTGAATGGTTCATTCGATCACTGAAGTCATCGTTGAAAATGTGGGAGCCATTATGGATCTCCAGATCCCGCTATTGGTTATTGGTCGGAGTGAGTACTCAACCATGTCCGCATAGTTCACGAACCGTAGGGTGACAGACTTAAAGTTGGATGTTGAAATGATAGAACTTGAATATGGAATGGAGTTCGAATATTTGTTCGGAGTCCCGGATGAGATCCCGGACATCACGAGGAGTTCCGGAATGGTCCGGAGAATAGGATTCATATATAGGAAGTCATATTCCAAGTTTGGAAATGATCCGGTGCATTTATGGCAGGTTCTAGAAGGTTCTAGAAAAGTCCGGAAGAAATCACCATGGAAAGTAGAGTCCCGGAGGGACTCCACCTTGCATGGCCAGCCAACCCTAAAGGGGAGGAGTCCAAGGTGGACTCCCCTAGGGTGGCCGGCCAACCCCCTCATGGAAGGGGGAATCCCACCCCAAGTGGGATTCCCACCTTGGGTAGGTTTCCCTACATATGGGAGGTTTCATTGTTGGGGTCTTATTCGAAGACTTGGATACCAACACTTGGGGATTTCCACCTATATAATGAGGAGGAGAGGGAGGGGGCTGCCCACTCTTGGCCGCACCACCTAGGGCTGCCCTTGGCCGGCGCCCTAGCCTCCCCTCTCTCCCCAAACCCTAGCGGTATCTCTCCTCCACCACATCCCGCACGCTTAAGCGAAGCTCCGCCGGATTTCTCCACCACCACCGACACCACGCCGTCGTGCTCGTCGGATTCAAGAGGAGCTACTACTTCCGCTGCCCGCTGGAACGGGGAGGTGGACGTCGTCTTCATCAACAACCGAACGTGTGACCGAGTACGGAGGTGCTGCCCGATACGTCTCCGACGTATCGATAATTTCTTATGTTCCATGCCACATTATTGATGTTATCTACATGTTTTATGCACACTTTATGTCATATTCGTGCATTTTCCGGAACTAACCTATTAACAAGATGCCGAAGTGCCGATTGCTGTTTTCTGCTGTTTTTGGTTTCAGAAATCCTAGTAAGGAAATATTCTCGGAATTGGACGAAATCAAAGCCCGGGGGCCTATTTTTCCACGAAGCTTCCGGAAGTCCGAAGACGAGACGAAGAGGGGCCACGGGGTGGCCAAACCCTAGGGCGGCGCGGCCCCACCCCCGGCCGCGCCGGCCTATGGTGTGGGCCCCCGTGCCGCCTCTTGAATTGCCCTTCCGCCTACTTAAAGCCTCCGTGACGAAACCCCCAGTACCGAGAGCCACGATACGGAAAACCTTCCAGAGACGCCGTCGCCGCCGATCCCATCTCGGGGGATCCAGGAGATCGCCTCCGGCACCCCGCCGGAGAGGGGAATCATCCCCCGGAGGACTCTACGCCGCCATGGTCGCCTCCGGTGTGATGTGTGAGTAGTCTACCCCTGGACTATGGGTCCATAGCAGTAGCTAGATGGTTGTCTTCTCCCCATTGTGCTATCATTGTCGGATCTTGTGAGCTGCCTATCATGATCAAGATCATCTATCCGTAATTCTATATGTTGCGTTTGTTGGGATCCGATGAATAGAGAATACTTGTTATGTTGATTATCAAAGTTATGCTTATGTGTTGTTTATGATCTTGCATGCTCTCCGTTACTAGTAGATGCTCTGGCCAAGTAGATGCTTGTAACTCCAAGAGGGAGTACTTATGCTCGATAGTGGGTTCATGCCCGCATTGACACCTGGGACGAGTGACGAGAAAGTTCTAAGGTTGTGTTGTGCTCGTTGACACTAGGGATAAAACATTGATGCTATGTCTAAGGATGTAGTTGTTGATTACATTACGCACCATACTTAATGCAATTGTCTCGTTGCTTGCAACTTAATACTGGAGGGGGTTTGGATGATAACCTCGAAGGTGGACTTTTTAGGCATAGATGCGGTTGGATGGCGGTCTATGTACTTTGTCGTAATGCCCAATTAAATCTCACTATACTCATCATGATATGTATGTGCATTGTCATGCTCTCTTTATTTGTCAATTGCCCAACTGTAATTTGTTCACCCAACATGCTCGTTCGTCTTATGGGAGAGACACCTCTAGTGAACTGTGGACCCCGGTCCAATTCTCTTTACTCGAAATACAATCTACTTGCAATACTTGTTTTACTGTTTTCTCTGCAAACAATCATCTTCCACACAATACGGTTAATCCTTTGTTACAGCAAGCCGGTGAGATTGACAACCTCACTGTTTCGTTGGGGCAAAGTACTTTGGTTGTGTTGTGCAGGTTCCACGTTGGCGCCGGAATCCCTGGTGTTGCGCCGCACTACATCTCGTCGCCATCAACCTTCAACGTGCTTCTTGACTCCTACTGGTCCGATTAAACCTTGGTTTCTTACTGAGGGAAAATTGCCGCTGTGCGCATCACACCTTCCTCTTGGGGTTCCCAACGGACGCGTGTCGAACGAAAAGACAATACTTTAACCACGCGCATCAAGCAAATTTCTGGCGCCGTTGCCGGGGAGATCAAGACACGCTGCAAGGGGAGTCTCCACTTCTCAATCTCTTTACTTTGTTTTTGTCTTGCTTAGTTTTATTTACTACTTTGTTTGCTGCACTAAATCAAAATACAAAAAAATTAGTTGCTAGTTTTACTTTATTTGCTATCTTGTTTGCTATATTGAAAACACAAAAAAATTAGTTTACTTGCATTTACTTTATCTAGTTTGCTTTATTTACTGTTGCTAAAATGGCCAACGCTGAAAATACTAAGTTGTGTGACTTCACAACCACAAATAATAATGATTTCTTATGCACACCTATTGCTCCACCTGCTACTACAGCAGAATTCTTTGAAATTAAACCCGCTTTACTCGAATCTTGTTATGAAAGATCAATTTTCTGGAATTAGTTCCGATGATGCTGCTGCCCATCTTAATAATTTTGTTGAACTATGTGAAATGCAAAAATATAAAGATGTAGATGGTGATATTATTAAACTAAAATTGTTCCCTTTCTCATTAAGAGGAAGAGCTAAAGATTGGTTGCTATCTCTCGCCTAAGAATAGTATTGATTCATGGACTAAATGCAAGGATGCTTTTATTGGTAGATATTATCCCCCTGCTAAAATTATATCTTTGAGGAGTAGCATAATGAATTTTAAACAATTAGATACTGAACATGTTGCTCAAGCTTGGGAAAGAATGAAATCTCTGGTTAAAAATTGCCCAACCCATGGATCGACTACTTGGATGATCATCCAAACCTTCTATGCAGGACTAAATTTTTCTTCACGGAATTTATTGGATTCAGCTGCTGGAGGTACCTTTATGTCCATCACTCTTGGTGAAGCAACAAAGCTTCTTGATAATATGATGATCAACTACTCTGAATGGCACACGGAAAGAGCTCCACAAGGTAAGAAGGTAAATTCCGTTGAAGAATCTTCTTCCTTGAATGATAAGGTTGATGCTATTATGTCTATGCTTGTGAATGATAGGACTAATATTGATCCTAATAATGTTCCGTTAGCTTCATTGGTTGCACAAGAAGAACATGTTGATGTAAACTTCATTAAAAATAATAATTTCAACAACAATGCTTACCGGAACAATTCTAGTAACAACTATAGGCCATATCCTTATAATAATGGCAACGGCTATGGTAATTCTTATGGAAATTCTTACAACAATAATAGGAATTCACCCCCTGGACTTGAAGCCATTCTTAAAGAATTTATTAGTACACAAACTGCTTTTAACAAATCTGTTGAAGAAAAGCTTGGTAAAATTGATATACTTGCTTCTAAAGTCGATAGTCTTGCTCGTCGATGTTGATCTTTTGAAATCAAAAGTTTTGCCTAATGGGAATTATCATAATAAAATTGTTACTACAGCAAATGTCATTCAAGTTAGAATTAATGAGAATATAAGATTAATGGCTGAACTGCGTGCTAGGTGGGATAGAGAAGAAAATGAAAAACTAGCTAAAGAGAAGAATATAGCTAAAGTTTGGACTATTACCACCACTAGTAATGCTAATGCTACACATGTTGCTGCACCTCCTACTCATACTAATAAAAGAATTGGTGTTAGCAATGTTTCCACTTCTAATGCAAAGCGCGAAAAACTGCTCGAAACCGCTAAAACTGCTGAAACCGCTCGTGATAAAGCTGCTGAAATTTTTTCCAACATTGGGGATGATGATCCCATTGCTTTAGATTATAATGGTTTGAATTTTGATGATTGCCACATCTCTGAAGTTATAAAGTTCTTGCAAAAACTTGCTAAAAGTCCTAATGCTAGTGCTATAAATTTGGCTTTCACGCATCATATTACAAATGCTCTCATAAAAGCTAGAGAAGAGAAACTAGAGCGCGAAGCCTCTATTCCTAAAAAGCTAGAGGATGGTTGGGAGCCCATCATTAAGATGAAGGTTAAAGATTTTGATTGTAATGCTTTATGTGATCTTGGTGCAAGTATTTCGTTATGCCTAAGAAAATTTATAATATGCTTGACTTGCCACCGCTGAAAAATTGTTATTTGGATGTTAATCTTGCTGATCATTCTACAAAGAAACCTTTGGGTAAAGTTGATAATGTTCGCATTACCGTTAACAATAATCTTGTTCCCGTTGATTTTGTTGTCTTGGATATTGAATGCAATGCATCTTGTCCCATTATATTGGGAAGACCTTTTCTTCGAACTGTTGGTGCTATTATTGATATGAGGGAAGGTAATATAAAATATCAATTTCCTCTCAAGAAAGGTATGGAACACTTCCCTAGAAAGAGAATAAAGGAACCTTATGATTCTATTATTAGAACAAATTATGATGTTGATGCTTCATCTCTCGATGTTACTTGATACACACTTTCTGCGCCTAGCTGAAAGGCGTTAAAGAAAAGCGCTTATGGGATGTTTTTACCTACAGTACTTTGTTTTTATTTTGTGTCTTGGAAGTTGTTTACTACTGTAGCAACCTCTCCTTATCTTAGTTTTGTGTTTTGTTGTGCCAAGTTAAGCCGTTGATAGAAAAGTAAGTACTAGATTTGGATTACTGCGCAGAAACAGATTTCTTTGCTGTCACGAATCTGGGTCTAATTCTCTGTAGGTAACTCAGAAAATTATGCCAATTTACATGAGTGATCCTCAGATATGTACGCAACTTTCATTCAATTTGAGCATTTTCATTTGAGCAAGTCTGGTGCCATTTTAAAATTCGTCAATACGAACAGTTCTGTTTTGACAGATTCTGCCTTTTATTTCGCATTGCCTCTTTCGCTATGTTGGATGAATTTCTTTGATCCACTAATGTCCAGTAGCATTATGCAATGTCCAGAAGTGTTAAGAATGATTGTGTCACCTCTGAATATGTCAATTTATATTGTGCACTAACCCTCTAATGAGTTGTTTCGAGTTTGGTGTGGAGGAAGTTTTCAAGGATCAAGAGAGGAGTATGATGCAACATGATTAAGGAGAGTGAAAGCTCTAAGCTTGGGGATGCACCCGGTGGTTCACCCCTGCATATATCAAGAAGACTCAAGCGTCTAAGCTTGGGGATGCCCAAGGCATCCCCTTCTTCATCGACAACATTATCGAGGTTCCTCCCCTGAAACTATATTTTTATTCCATCACATCTTATGTGCTTTTTCTTGGAGCGTCGGTTTGTTTTTGTTTTTTGTTTTGTTTGAATAAAATGGATCCTAGCATTCACTTTATGGGAGAGATACACGCTCCGCTGTAGCATATGGACAAGTATGTCCTTGGTTCCTACTCATAGTATTCATGGCGAAGTTTCTCCTTCGTTAAATTGTTATATGGTTGGAATTGGAAAATGATACATGTAGTAATTGCTATAAATGTCTTGGGTAATGTGATACTTGGCAATTGTTGTGCTCATGTTTAAGCTCTTGCATCATATGCTTTGCACCCATTAATGAAGAAATACATAGAGCATGCTAAAATTTGGTTTGCATATTTGGTTTCTCTAAGGTCTAGATAATTTCTAGTATTGAGTTTGAACAACAAGGAACACGGTGTAGAGTCTTATAATGTTTTCAATATGTCTTTTATGTGAGTTTTGCTGCACCGGTTCATCCTTGTGTTTGTTTCAAATAAGCCTTGCTAGCCTAAACCTTGTATCGAGAGGGAATACTTCTCATGCATCCAAAATACTTGAGCCAACCACTATGCCATTTGTGTCCACCATACCTACCTATACTACATGGTATTTTTCCGCCATTCCAAAGTAAATTGCTTGAGTGCTACCTTTAAAATTCCATCATTCACCTTTGCAATATATAGCTCATGGGACAAATAGCTTAAAAACTATTGTGGTATTGAATATGTAATTATGCACTTTATCTCTTATTAAGTTGCTTGTTGTGCGATAACCATGTTTATCGGGGAACGCCATCAACTCATTGTTGAATTTCATGTGAGTTGCTATGCATGTTCGTCTTGTCTGAAGTAAGGGCCATCTACACTGAGTTGAATGGTTTGAGCATGCATATTGTGAGAGAAGAACATTGGGCCGCTAACTAAAGCCATGATTCATGGTGGAAGTTTCAGTTTTGGACAAACATCCTCAAATCTCTAATGAGAAAAGAATTAATTGTTGTCAAATGCTTAAAGCATTAAAAGAGGAGTCCATTATTTGTTGTCTATGTTGTCCCGGTATGGATGTCTAAGTTGAGAATAATCAAAAGCGAGAAATCCAAATGCGAGCTTTCTCCTTAGACCTTTGTACAGGCGGCATAGAGGTACCCCTTTGTGAAACTTGGTTAAAGCATATGTATTGCGGTGATAATCCAGGTAGTCCAAGCTAATTAGGACAAGGTGCGGGCACTATTGGTACACTATGCATGAGGCTTGCAACTTATAAGATATAATTTACATGATGCATATGCTTTATTACTACCGTTGACAAAATTGTTTCATGTTTTCAAAATCAAAGCTCTAGCACAAATATAGCAATCGATGCTTTTCCTCTATGAGGACCATTCTTTTACTTTCAATGTTGAGTCAGTTCACCTATTTCTATCCACCTCAAGAAGCAAACACTTGTGTGAACTGTGCATTGATTCCTACATACTTGCTTATTGCACTTATTATATTACTCTATGTTAACAATATCCATGAGATATACATGTTACAAGTTGAAAGCAACCGCTGAAACTTAATCTTCTTTTGTGTTGCTTCAATACCTTTACTTTGTATTATTGCTTTATGAGTTAACTCTTATGCAAGACTTATTGATGCTTGTCTTGAAGTGCTATTCATGAAAAGTCTTTGCTTTATGATTCACTTGTTTACTCATGTCATACATATTGTTTTGATCGCTGCATTCACTACATATGCTTTACAAATAGTATGATCAAGATTATGATGGCATGTCACTCCAGAAATTATCTGTGTTATCGTTTTACCTGCTCGGGACGAGCAGAACTAACCTTGGGGATGCTGATACGTCTCCGACGTATCGATAATTTCTTATGTTCCATGCCACATTATTGATGTTATCTACATGTTTTATGCACACTTTATGTCATATTCGTGCATTTTCTGGAACTAACCTATTAACAAGATGCCGAAGTGCCGATTCTGTTTTCTGCTGTTTTTGGTTTCAGTAAATCCTAGTAAGGAAATATTCTCGGAATTGGACGAAATCAAAGCCCGTGGGCCTATTTTTCCACGAAGCTTCCGGAAGTCCGAAGATGAGACGAAGAGGGGCCACGGGGTGGCCAAACCCTAGGGCGGCGCGGCCCCACCCCCGGCCGCGCCGGCCTATGGTGTGGGCCCCCGTGCCGCCTCTTGACTTGCCCTTCCGCCTACTTAAAGCCTCCGTGACGAAACCCCCAGTACCGAGAGCCACGATACGGAAAACCTTCCAGAGACGCCGTCGCCGCCGATCCCATCTCGGGGGAAACAGGAGATCGCCTCCGGCACCCTGCCGGAGAGGGGAATCATCCCCCGGAGGACTCTACGCCGCCATGGTCGCCTCCGGTGTGATGTGTGAGTAGTCTACCCCTGGACTATGGGTCCATAGCAGTAGCTAGATGGTTGTCTTCTCCCCATTGTGCTATCATTGTCGGATCTTGTGAGCTGCCTATCATGATCAAGATCATCTATCCGTAATTCTATATGTTGCGTTTGTTGGGATCCGATGAATAGAGAATACTTGTTATGTTGATTATCAAAGTTATGCTTATGTGTTGTTTATGATCTTGCATGCTCTCCATTACTAGTAGATGCTCTGGCCAAGTAGATGCTTGTAACTCCAAGAGGGAGTACTTATGCTCGATAGTGGGTTCATGCCTGCATTGACACCGGGACGAGTGACGTAAAGTTCTAAGGTTGTGTTGTGTCTGTTGCCACTAGGGATAAAACATTGATGCTATGTCTAAGGATGTAGTTGTTGATTACATTACGCACCATACTTAATGCAATTGTCTCGTTGCTTGCAACTTAATACTGGAGGGGTTCGGATGATAACCTCGAAGGTGGACTTTTTAGGCATAGATGCAGTTGGATGGCGGTCTATGTACTTTGTCGTAATGCCCAATTAAATCTCACTATACTCATCATGATATGTATGTGCATTGTCATGCTCTCTTTATTTGTCAATTGCCCAACTGTAATTTGTTCACCCAACATGTCTGTTCGTCTTATGGGAGAGACACCTCTAGTGAACTCGTGGACCCCGGTCCAATTCTCTTTACTCGAAATACAATCTACTGCAATACTTGTTTTATTGTTTTCTCTGCAAACAATCATCTTCCACACAATACGGTTAATCCTTTGTTACAGCAAGCCGGTGAGATTGACAACCTCACTGTTTCGTTGGGGCAAAGTACTTTGGTTGTGTTGTGCAGGTTCCACGTTGGCGCCGGAATCCCTGGTGTTGCGCCGCACTACATCTCGTCGCCATCAACCTTCAACGTGCTTCTTGACTCCTACTGGTCCGATTAAACCTTGGTTTCTTACTGAGGGAAACTTGCCGCTGTGCGCATCACACCTTCCTCTTGGGGTTCCCAACGGACGCGTGTCGAACGAAAAGACAATACGTCAACCACGCGCATCACTGCCCGTTCGTGGCGCCGGAAGCGATCGTGATCAAGATCTTCTACGCTCTTTTGCAAGCGGCAAGTGAACGTCTACCGCAGCAACAAGAGCCTCATCTTGTAGGCTTTGGAATCTCTTCAAGGGTGAGACTCGATACCCCCTTGTTGCTACCGTCTTCTAGATTGCATCTTGGCTTAGATTGCGTGTTCGCGGTAGGAAATTTTTTGTTTTCTATGCAACGTTTTCCTACACTTACTCCATGGAACACCATTTGCAGACCCAAAGATCAGGGCGGACTAAGAGTTGAAGTGCTTGAGATCAAGAATAAGTGTTTATTCAGAAAATAGTTTTACAAACTCTTAACCAAACAAGGTGTGTGGCAATAGCTAATATAAAAATAAATATCTTTAGCCCAAGTCTTTGTCCCACGTAAATTTGAAACCTACAGACCCCCCTCCCCCCACACACACACACATTTTTGGAAAGGCCTTTTAAAACAAAAGGAGAGTTTTTTTGAACAAGGTTCCTTAAAAGTAGGAAATGGGGAATACACTCGATTTTGGGAAGACACGTGGTTAGGGAACATGTCTCTTTCTCAACAATATTTTTCTCTTTATAACATAGTAGAAAGGAAACAATTTCTAGTTCCTAATATTATGTATCAAAGCCTATAAACATAGGTGGATCTTACGGGTAAGAAGGGGGAAGGATGGACCAATTATGTACTCGATTAATGAATATCCAGTTGATCACACAACCGGATATTTTGGTTTGGAATCTAACAACATTCAGTAAGTTCATTGTCAAATCATTGTATCTGGATTACATGAATGATCATACAAAATTCCTTCACAAATACATTTGAAAAATGAAAGTTTCACTTAAGATTATGATCTTTAGGTGGTTGTTGCACCGTAAAGTTGTACTTACAAAAGATAATTTTGCGAAAATAAATTGGTAAGTTACAACCAACGGAGAAGCACGATAATATGGCTAGTGGGTGCAACCGGATAGAGAAGGTTCCACGGGATTTATAAAGCTAGTCTAGTTGGCGTTTTCATCTTAGGTTAACATGTTAGTGCAGAGTCACTTCATGTCCTCTCATTTCTCCATATGGTTGATTCATGTATCGCCCTCTGTGACTCATGATGTAAGTTTTTGTAAGACCTAAACTTCAGTAAGGTAATAAAAAGCTGCATGCATCAGTTGATTCATGGGCTGGGGCATTGTCTTCATTTCAAAAAAAATAAAAAATACAACACTTACAAGTGTCATAGATATCCAAGTTCACACATACATGGTATCTAGGTTCACATTCACCACATACATCACTACGAGTTCACATACATCACATATGTGAGGGAAAGTCCACACATACATCACATGAACAACATAAATGTAACTCCAAATGTAACCATGACATGAAGAGAAACCATGAAAATCACAAGTTGAGCCTTCTTTTGCTTAAGGACTAGCAAGGTTAATTTGTTTTGCTTCCTTTACCCATGAGGGGTACTTTGGTTCATGAGAAAAGAAAATGAACATATTATCTGAAGGAATGGACGGCGATGGTATGTCGGAAAAGAAATTAATTAAGAGCTAATGTTAAATAGAAACCAAATAAATTTCCAAGCCAAATTGGAAGCATTTTTCATGTAGTGTCCAATAAGGAGTCTCTCAAAAACCAAACCCAATGATGTGATTTTGTTGCAGTAACCTAATAGGTCGTGTCATCTTCTCTGGAGTTTTGTCGCGTACACTGAAGAAACAAGAATGATAGATGTAGCCATATTTGATCATGGGTTGACGTCCTACACTATTCGACCAAATTAATTCAGCCAAACAAATGCATAATTATGTATAGCTAGATCAAGCGTAGTGTTTTCTATATTTTTTTTCTATATGCTTTTGCTAAATCTAAGTTCCGTGAGAATTTTATATGTCTACTTCGACTCAATGAGTCGTGTGATGTCTCTCTGTTGAGGTTTGAAAAAAAAAGTTGAGAGAAGCAAGATTAGATTAAATTGTTGTGCTAAACCCTATTTCTCTCTTGCCTCTACTGTTTATTTCCCTGGGTGTCTTTTTTTTCAGACACTTTTAGTTTCGTCGGGTTAGTTGTAGTTAGCCATTTTTCTGTTAGCGCTGGCTGCTGCGAATTGCGTGGCGGCCAGGATATAGTCTACCTCGTTGAGCACGTCGCTCGGATCGTGCGAATTGCGTGGCGGCCAGGACATAGTCTACCTCGTTGAGCACGTCGCTCGGATCGTGGGATGGCACGATCAGATGTGGGGCATGTTGCTCGACTCATTCCCTTTGTTGCATGAATAAAAGGAGAAACAGAAAACGCTACAAGTTGTTGAGCGCAGCACAAAAAAGGTTCTTGTCTCGTGTTCAGCCTCTCCAATCTCTCTCTCTCTCTCTCTCTCTCTCTCTCTCTCTCTCTCTCTCTCTCTCTCTCTCTCTCTCTCTCTCTCTCTCTCTCTCTCTCTCGATCAAGCTAGGTTTCGGGAGACATAAATAGCTATTATCATTGATGGAGCGGATGCCAGCATCCAACCGGCCTCACGCACTTCACTTCCAGTAGGGACAACATGAGCGGAGGGGAGAGCTCCCATGAGGGATGTTACGAGAGTGGTGAGGTGGTTGCGACAATGAAGGACATGGGGCTAATGAGGGCATGGAGGTGCACATTGGTGGGAGTGCAGACAGTCGATAGGATGGCGGCAGTGTCCGGACGAGAACTGGAGTGACCAAATTGAAAATTGTTCCAATCCAAAATCAGGTTGGAACATTGTACTCCGGAGTTCACTACTATTCCAAGGAGTTTCTGGTACATCAATATTACTATTCAAATTTCTTGCAAATTAGTTTTTTTGCTTTACTCAGTTTACTTTTTTTCGATAATCGGCAGTTTATTACTCAAATAATATTACACCCGGCCAAAGCAAAGATCCAGTTATTACGGTTATTACACACAGAACGAAATTAAAAGTCTAGGTAGCACCGAAGCAAATGACTAAAAGCACAACTAATGACATATATGTGTAGCTTAGTTTAATTGGTTAAGAGTAACTCTTTTTTCTAGAATAGAGTAATTACTTTATAGAAAGGTGTTAAGAGTATTGTTGTGGTATATATGTTAACCTTAGGCCAATATCACATCAAGGCCTATAAGTCCCATACCCGTTCGTATGTTATTGTCGGCATTGAATATAGAATATGATTTGGACGTTCTTCCTAATAGTTGGATGATTGACCTATTCCAGCTAATGACATATACACTTCATGGTGCGATTCCTGTTCATTATTTTATCATCTTAAGATAAAAAAAAAATAGCCAACACTGTGTTATTCTTGTGAGTTGTGACCTCTTCTCTTTAAGATAAGCACATCATAGCAGGGAACTGAAAACCCAGATATAAGTCCGAGAATTCATTTGTAGTTTGTGTGCAGCTTGTTGGTGTACCATCCCCAACCTTACTAGATGTGACATGTTTAAAAAATTATGACAGATTGCAAACCGAGCTTGGATCTGGTGGTTAGGTTCGTTGTGGTGGAACCAGCCCACCCAAATTTAAGTGCTAGATTTTACATGTGTTTGCATTTACCTGGATTTATTTCAGGATTTAGCCGGCGCTATTCTTCCAGTGGTAGGTGACGTACCCGTCAATAGCGAGGACTGCGTTTGTGGTGACTTCGTCAACTTCAAGATTTGCCGACCCAGTTCCTCGGAGGTGCTCATATGGGTGGAGTGAGTGTACATGCGTGTTTGTGAGTGTCTGCGTTGTACTGTGTTCTCAAAAAAATTATGACAAATTATCTCACACTCAATTGGCTAAGCTTTAGAAAACGGAGTTATCATCTACCTAGTGTTTTGAGATGCAGACACTTGCAGGGGTGAATTCTGAATATATTTTAAAGAGTGATTGACCAGCTTATTTTAATTATAGTTCATTTTGTTGTATCACAGAGCATTCTGCATGGTTATGTTTTCCTGTTTTCGCCTCCAACCAAAATTGGCTATTATATAAGTTCTACATTACAGAAGTCAAAACCTATCACCTTATTTCTTGATGCAGTGAAGTAGATTTGATTACTCTGTAGTATGTTTGGTGGTCTGATTCCATGGTCTGAAGCTCCTTCTTGCCAGGTGAAGAAACTGAAGTTCTTCCTTCATGATGATTGTATAGCTAAGAAAATTTAAAACGTCTGTTAAAAACATCTGAATCCACATCTGAACTTAATGAAAAAATTGAGAAGTACAAGGTGTCATTTGCTAGTCATTGTCATCAGAATCACCACTGATTTGTATATGCTGCACAATCATCCATGTTTCAGCGTTTACCTCTTGGAAGTCAGCAAGTGTTTGTCGGTGCATCTATCCTACTGAATACAATAATTAACAGCCAACTCACAGACAAAGTAACAGCGCCTGGACCTTGAAGCACATGCGGGCTTCCTAGCCTCCAAATTGTTTGATATATACGATGATGCTTGCTTCAGACATCACTCACTGTCAATGATGTCGTATTTCTAGCCATCATTTTTTTTTGCGAATTATTTGTACTAATCTTAGGAGTACGTTTTTTTTCTACGCTGAATATTCGATTCTGGTTTTCTATTTGAGGAACAATCCCTTTCACCCTGTGTCTAGTTGCTTGTGTATCCACGAGCCTTGCATAAGACCAGCCAGGCTGAGGTCAGAGCCGAACTTGGAGACTCTTGACCCGGCCAGTCCGAGGATTTTTCTTTGTTCTTCTGTCTTGTCGCGTTGGGACGTCCGTTAGCCAACAGATCGAATGCGCGCGCGTGGGATTACTCGGGTTCTCGCCTCGCTCGTACGTATGTTGAAGCGATCAAAATTTGGAATAGGCACACGCGCTAGAGTTTGGCAGGCGTCCAGATTCTTAACCAGACTCGCGTCTCTATCATTTTTTTTTTCTGACCTGACTAGGACGGGCTTACGCTAACCTAAACAACTTCATAACCAAACAGGAGAACATACAAGGGTTCATTACAAGTGCTCTTTTAGAGTACAGAGGAAGCTAAAGCTGAGAAGGAGCTCAAGGGGGGCCATATCCATTACACCAAAAATTAAGAAAGGAGGTTGAGGAGGGGATGTTGCATCTAAAGGCCCAAAGCCTGACATCCTCGATACACATGCGAGAGACAAGGGAGAGACTCTCCACAATGCCGTTGAAAGTCGGGGCGTTCCTCCGCTTCCAGATGCTCCAAGCAATGATAGTGTTGATGGTGGACTCCTCGAAGCTGTAGCAGCGCTTGATGCAGAAGTCAACGAAGCTGGTATATGCGCCTGGGTCAAAATCGCAGTGGAAAGAAGCCTAAATTTCCACCGCCCGAGGCAGAAGAGCAGCATGTGATCTGTGTCTTCATCAAGGTTGCAGGAGAGGCAGATGGCGGAGGTAGAGAGGTGGTGCCGGAACCGCTGTTCGTTGGTAGGGAGACGTTTGTTCCGAGCAAGCCAGCAAAAAATCTTGCACTTTAAGGGGGCAACACTCCTCCAAACCTTGGTCGCCACGTCATCGATCTGAAAATGCCTGAAAGAGATGACATAGAAACACTTTTTGAGTTTTTTTTTTAGTGAGGCGGCCGTCACAGAAATCCGGAACGTCATGGCAGATGTCCACGTGGCTCAACTCAGAGGACAAGGTTCGAAGCTCAGTCGGCGCGGCAACGGTGAGACACAGTCCAAGGGAACTGTGGAGGCCCAAAAAAGGGTAACTGCAACGTTAACATTGGGGCGGGTGAAGTGAGAGAAGAGGTGGGGGAAACACTCATGGAGGGGTGATACGTCCATTTTGCATCACTATTTTATATCATAATTTGCTGTTATTCATTGATATATTTCATATTTGGAGAGGATACTTATGTTATTTCATCTATTTTGCATGTTTCATGATTATTTGGGGATCGCGCACCGGAGCCGGGATTCTCGCTGGAAAAAGCACCGTCAGAATGCAATATTTCGGAAGATCAACAGTTGACGGAAATTATATGAAAAATCCTATTTTTCCAGATGACGAAGGGAGCCAGAAGCGGGAGCCGAGGGGACCCGAGGTGGGCCCACCCCATAGGCCGGCGCGACCCAAGGCCTGGCCGCGCCGCCCTGTGAGGAGGGGGCCCACAGCCCCCTCTCGCCTCCTTTTCTTCGCGTACGCCTTCGTCCCGAAAACCTAAGCTCCAGGGGTACATCGCGAAGAGCCACAGCCGCCTCTGTGGGGCGGAGAACACCAGAGAGAAAAGAGCTCTCCGGCAGGCTGAGATCCGCCGGGGAAATTCCCTCCCGGAGGGGGAAATCGACGCCATCGTCACCGTCATCGAGCTGGACATCATCTCCATCACCATCATCATCATCTTCATCATCATCACCGCCGTATCCACCGCTGCACGCCGTCACCGCTGTAACAATTTGGGTTTGATCTTGATTGTTTGATAGGAGAAACTCTCCCGGTGTTGATTTCTACTTGTTATTGATGCTATTGAGTGAAACCGTTGAACCAAGGTTTATGCTCAGATTGTTATTCATCATCATATCACCTCTGATCATGTTCCATATGATGTCTCGTGAGTAGTTCGTTTAGTTCTTGAGGACATGGGTGAAGTCTAAATGTTAGTAGTGAAGTATGGTTGAGTAATATTCAATGTTATGATATTTAGGTTGTGGTGTTATTCTTCTAGTGGTGTCGTGTGAACGTCGACTACACGACACTTCACTTTTATGGGCCTAGGGGAATGCATCTTGTACTCGTTTGCCAATTGCGGGGTTGCCGGAGTGACAGAAACCTGAGCCCCCATTGGTATATCGATGCAGGAGGGATAGCAGGATCTCAGAGTTTAAGGCTGTAGTTAGATTTATCTTAATTACTTTCTTGTAGTTGTGGATGCTTGCAAGGGGTATAATCACAAGTATGTATTAGTCCTAGGAAGGGCGGTACATTAGCATAGGTTCACCCACACAACACTTATCAAAACAATGAAGATTAATTAGCCGTATGTAGCGAAAGCACTAGACTAACATCTTGTGTGTCCTCGAGAACGTTTGGTTATTATAAGTAAACAAACCGGCTTGTCCTTTGTGCTAAAAAGGATTGGGCCACTCGCTGCAATTATTAATCTCGCACTTTACTTACTTGTACTTTATTCATCTGTTACATCAAAATCCCCTGAATACTTGTCTGTGAGCATTTACAGTGAATCCTTCATCGAAACTGCTTGTCAACACCTTCTGCTCCTCGTTGGGATCGACATTCTTACTTATCGAAGATACTACGATACACCCCCTATACTTGTGGGTCATCAAGACTATTTTCTGGCGCCGTTGCCGGGGAGTGAAGCGCTATTAGTAAGTGGAATTGGTAAGGGAAATTTCTACT
Organism: Lolium rigidum; assembly: GCF_022539505.1. Lineage (NCBI taxonomy): Eukaryota > Viridiplantae > Streptophyta > Magnoliopsida > Poales > Poaceae > Lolium > Lolium rigidum. The sequence continues at coordinate 79,081,397 of NC_061513.1, forward strand.
GTTTGTGCAGATTTTATTTCTGCCTGCTGCTATAATTTATTATGGAGAGATCTTCTCTTGAGTGTTTATTTGGGAAATCTACTACTACTGCAAAGGTAGTGGATGAGGCGCCGTGTAAGGAAGAAATACCATACAAAATACCTATGAAAATTATTGAACGTGTAGTGGATAACCGTTATACAGGTGATGGAACTGTCCACCCTGGAGATCATTTACTGTTCTTACATGAATTATGCGGTTTATTCAAGTGTGCAGGTATTGCTATGGATGAAGTGAGGAAGAAACTATTCTCTATATCGATGTCTGGTAAAGCGGCGCATTGGTATAAATTACTGGATAATGGGGATTCTCTTGAATGGAATGATATTGTGCCCCGGGTTTATTCTAAGTTCTATCCTCCAAGTGAGATTCACAAAGATCGGAATCGCATATATAATTTTTGGCCTCATGAAGGAGAGAGTATTGCCCAAGCGTGGGGAGATTGAAGTCTTTAATGCTCAAATGCCCCATTCATGAGCTTCCTGGTAATATTATTATTGATAATTTCTATGCAAGACTTTCTTTTCAAGACAAGACCTTGCTGGATACTTCTTGTTCTGGATCATTTACACGCAACAAGGAAGAGTTTAAAAGGGACCTTCTTAATCGGATCCAAGAAAATACTCGAAGGATGGGAGAACGACAAGGATAGAGAATCGGTATAAATTATGATTATAAATGCATTGAAGCTTTTATGGATACTGATAAATTTCGTAATATGAGTGCTACTTATGGTCTTGATTCTCAAGTTGCTGCAAATCTTTATAAAGATTTTGTTTCTCATTATGAATTGCCTAAGAAGAACTTTGATAAGTATCATGAACCGTATAAAGATAAAATTGATTCATCTATAAATAAATGTGTTGTAGTTGAAACTGTTGATCATGTTATTCCCGAAGCTTATATTGAAAAAACTCCTTTCCCTGCTAAAATGAAGGAGTACTCTGTTATAAATAGTGCGGTTCATAAAAGTGAAAAGAAACCTATAGAACCCGAAGAACAAATAAAAGTTGAACCTCGTCGTTGCAATTGTTAAAGATCTTGTGACTCGAAAATGTGGAGGATGGTCATATTATTTTCTCGTGAAGATGCCTCTAATATTGTTTCACATCCTAATAAGTCCAAGCAAGCTAGTGTTCCTATGCTATCTCGTTAGAATTGGTGATCATTGTTATTATGGTTTATGTGATATTGGTGCAAGTATTAGTGCTATTCCTTATGAGCTTTACACGGAGATTATGCACGAAATTGGTTCTTGTGAACTTGAAGATATTGATGTGGTTATTCGGCTGGCTAATAGAGAAACTATCTCTCCAATTGGTATTGTTCGAGATGTGGAAGTTCTATGTGGTAAGATTAAATATCCCGCTCGACTTTTTGGTACTTGGTTCTGCTGCTAGTAAATATTGTCCTATCATTTTTGGTAGACCTTTTCTAAATACTTGTGGAGCTATTATAGATTGCAAGAAAGAGAAAATTTTGACTAAATTTGCTGGTGAATCTTATGAGTTTAACTTCTCTAAATTTACCAAAACTCCTTATAAAATTGATTCGCCTAATAGTGATTTTAAAGTTGAACAGTGTGCATCTATTGCTCTTGCTCCTAGTAATCCTTTGCAGTAACATTTGGAGAATAGTGAGAGTGAAGTTTTTAGGGAAGAAAGAGATGAGCTTGATGAAATTTTCCTTCGTCAACCTATTCTTAAGCATGATTTACCGGTGGAAGATCTGGGTACAACACCACCACCAAAGGAAGATCCCGTCTTTGATTTAAAACCATTGCCCGATAATCTTAAATATGCTCATATTGATGATAAGAAAATATATCATGTTATTATTAGTTCTAAGCTTTCGAGTTTGAAGAAGAAAGGTTATTGGAAATACTGAAGAAACACCGAGGTGCTATTGGCTACACTCTTGATGACTTGAAGGGGATTTCTCCCTCTATTTGCCAACACGCCATTAATATGGAAGATGATGCGAAGCCTGTTGTTGAACCTCATCGTCGTCTAATTCCTAAGATGAAGGATGTGGTAAGAATTGAGGTATTAAGACTCCTTGAAGCTGGTATTATATATCCTATTGCTGATAGTAGATGGGTTAGTCATGTGCATTGTGTTCCTAAGAAAGGAGGAATGACTCGTTGTGCCTAATGATAATGATGAGCTCATCCCTCAAAGAGTGGTTGTAGGGTATAGAATGTGCATTGATTATCGAAAAGTTAATAAGGTTACTAAGAAAGATCATTACCCTTTACCATTTATTGATCAAATGTTAGAAAGGTTGTCTAAAAATACTCATTTTTGCTTTCTTGATGGTTATTCTGGATTTTCACAAATTGCTGTTAAAACTAAAGATCAAGAGAAAACCACTTTCACTTGTCCTTATGGAACTTATGCTTATAGGCGTATGCCTTTTGGTTTATGTAATGCTCCTGCTACTTTTCAAAGATGCATGTCTGCTATTTTTCATGGCTTTTGTGAGAGTATTGTAGAGGTATTCATGGACGATTTTTCCGTCTATGGAAATTCTTTTGATAATTGCTTGCGGAACCTTGATAAAGTTTTGCAGAGATGTGAAGAAACTAACCTTGTTCTTAATTGGGAGAAATGCCACTTTATGGTTAATGAAGGAATTGTATTGGGACATAAAATTTCCGAGAGAGGTATTGAAGTTGATAGAGCTAAAGTTGAAGCCATTGAGAAGATGCCCTATCCTAGGGATGTTAAAGGTATTCGTAGTGTTCTTGGTCATGATGGGTTTTATAGGAGGTTTATTGAAGACTTCTCCAAGATTTCAAAGCCTCTTACTAATCTTCTTCAAAAAGATGTACCTTTTGTTTTTGATGATGATTGTAAGGAAGCTTTTGAAACTCTAAAGAAAGCCTTAACAACCGCCCCTATAGTTGAACCTCCCGATTGGAACTTACCATTTGAAATTATGTGTGATGCTAGTGATTTTGCTTGTAGGCGCTGTTCTTGGACAGCGAGTAGATAAAAAACTGAATATTATTCATTATGCTAGTAAAACTCTTGATGCTGCTCAAAGAAATTATGCTACTACCGAAAAAGAATTGTTAGCTGTAGTCTTTGCTTGTGATAAGTTTAGATCTTATATCGTTGATTCAAAAGTTACTATTCATACTGATCATGCTGCAATCAGATACCTTATGCAAAAGAAAGATGCTAAGCCAAGGCTTATTAGATGGGTACTTCGTTGCAAGAATTTGATTTACATATTGTAGATAGGAAAGGTGCCGATAATCCCGTTGCTGATAATTTGTCTAGATTGGAAAATATTGCTTATGATCCTGTTCTCGTTAATGATAGTTTTCCAAATGAACAATTGGCTGTAATAAAGGTGAGCTCGCGAGACAGATCCTTGGTATGCTCGATTATGCTAACTTTATTGTTTCCAAGTACTTGCCTCCAACCTTTTCAGCTCAGCAAAGGAGGAAATTCTTTTATGACTTGAGGCATTATTTTTGGGATGACCCACACTTATATAAAGAAGGAGTGGATGGTATTCTGCGAAGATGTGTTCCCGAATATGAGCAACAAGAGATATTGAGTAAATGTCATGGTAGTGCTTATGGAGGACATCACGCCGGAGATAGAACCGCGCAAAAGGTTCTCCAATCAGGTTTTCATTGGCCAACTCTCTTCAAAGATGCAAGGAAGTTTATTTTATCTTGTGATGAATGTCAAAGGGTTGGTAATATCTCCAGACGCAATGAAATGCCTATGAATTATACTCTTGTTATTGAACCGTTTGATTGTTGGGGATTTGACTTCATGGGACCTTTTCCCTCTTCGAAGGTAACACTCATATACTTGTTGCTGTTGATTATGTTACTAAATGGGTGGAAGCCATACCTACAAAAAGTGCTGATGGTGAGACCTCTTTAAGAATGCTTTTAGACATTATTTTTCTTAGATTTGGAGTTCCTAGATATATTATGACAAATGGAGGTTCTCATTTTATTCATGGTGGTTTTAGAAAAACTCTTGCTAAATATGGTATTAATCATAGAATTGCTTCCGCTTATCATCCTCAAACTAGTGGGCAAGTAGAACTATCAAATAGAGAGATTAAATCTATCTTGCAAAAGACTCGTTAATAAAACTAGAAAGAATTGGGCTAGTAAATTGAAGGAAGCACTATGGGCTTATAGAACTGCTTATAAAAACCCCATGGGAATGTCACCTTATAAAATGGTTTATGGAAAAGCTTGTCATTTACCTTTAGAACTAGAGCACAAGGCTTATTGGACTGTTAGAGAACTAAATAAAGATCCTAAACTAGCCGGTAATAAGAGGTTGCTGCAATTAAGTTCTCTAGATGAATGGAGAAGTGAAGCTTATGAAAATGCTAAACTCTTTAAAGAGAAAGTTAAGAAATGGCATGATAGAAGGATTATCAAAAGAGAGTTTAATATTGGGGATAAAGTCCTATTGTATCGGTCTCGTCTCAGATTCTTTGCAGGGAAACTACTCTCGAAATGGGAAGGACCATATGTTGTTGGGGAGGTGTACCGTTCAGGAGCAATTAAAATTAGTTCTCTCCAAGGAAATGCCACGCAAGTGGTGAATGGACAAAGACTCAAGCATTATATCTCAGGTGATTCTTATAATATAGATGTTGATGTTATTCGAGTGGAAACACAAGAGGCTTTCATCAAAGGTCAAATTGACAGTCCGCCAGAACTCGACTTTGAATAGGTAACAGTACAGGTAATAAAAAGTTCGCTTACTTTCCGAACAATGTTTTTGCTGTTTTTGGAAAATATGAAAAATTACGAGATCGAAACGGAGTGGAGGAGACGCACGAGGGCGTGCCCCCATAGGCCGGCGCGGCCAGGGCTTGGCCCGCGCCGCCCTATGAGCTGGCCTCCTCGTCGCTTCTTTCCGACTCTGGTTCGACCTGGTACTTTCCTTATGACATACAAATTCCTGCTATATAATCCCCCGGACCCCTGGAGGTCCGTATATCGTTTTCTCGACGCGTTTTGTTTCGAGTTGTTTCTGCCAGGATTTGCTTCGGATCTAGAGGTATCATGTCTTCGTCAGAAACTCCGAAGGACAGCTCCTGCAAGAACTTTGACAACTTGTACATAAACGAGCTGAGGATGCATCCCAAGGAGTTGCTGCTCGTTGATGGGGAGCTGCAGATCAAAGATGTCCAGGGTCCTAAAGGAGAAGGAAGCTTGGAAGACAGGATGGAGAAGCTAGAACAAGAGGTCTTCAACTACAAAAAGATGGCTGAGCGTGAGGTGGATATCTTCCACAAGATTGTGTCTGAACTCATTGTTGAACACGAGAAGGAAACTGCAAAGCTATGGGGCGACATCCTCTCACTTCACGACACCACCAACAAACTCCAAGCTCAACTCTATGACGTTCAGAATCAGAACTATGAGTATGAAAACAGGTTTAAACACATAAGCCATGCTGCTAGTTTCAGGATTCCCGAGACCAAGATGTCGTTTGTTGATGGAGAGCCTCTTCCTTGAAAGTCTGATGACGGGAATTCATCACCACCATCGCCAAAGGAGTAATTCATCATCGGTATTGGCATCCCCTTGGTTTGTTCCAAGCTTGGGGGAGTGCCGCGGTATCACATCATCACTACCTTTTACTTTTTACTATCGAGTAGTGTCATATCATGAGTAGGGAAGTTATCATATAAGATGGGTTGCAGTGTGGAAGTATCTCTCCTTTAGTCGGTTTTCTATGTATCCCTTGGTGTGAGTTATCGTTATGAAATATTAATGAGAAGTCTTATCATTTACATATTGCACACCTTATTTTAGTTTGCAATTTCTATTATATGATTGATCTTGATTTTAGTATTGGTACCACTTTGGGAGCATTGAGTAAATTTATTTGGTTTTGGAAAACTTAGCATTGGTCAATAGCAACAACACCTTGAGGTTTAAGTAGAAAAGAGAAATATATATAGTTGTTTCATTGTCTTCCTTTCTTGTTAGCTCATAGCTTATTATTCTGAAGTTAAAATTGTTTGTGCTTACAAGAAAGATGCATGATTGTTTCTATCACATGTATATTCGTTTGTTTCCCTCAACTTTCGTGCTTGCTAATTAACCTTGCTAGCCAAAGACCTGTACTGAGAGGGAATGCTTCTCGTGCATCCAAACCTCAACCCAAACCTATGCCATTTGTGTCCACCATATCTACCTACTACATGGTATTTCCTGCCATTCCAAGTAAATACTTCGTGTGCTACCTTTAAACAATTCAAAATTTATCATCTCTTATTTGTGTCAATGTTTTATGGCTCATGAGGAAGTATGTGGTGTTTTATCTTTCAATCTTGTTGGGCAACTTTCACCAATGGACTAGTGGCTTCATCCACTTATCCAATAATTTTGCAAAAAGAGTTGGCAATGGGGTTCCCAGCCCCGATTAATTAACCTTCATGATACTACAAATAGACACTCCTCCATGGTATGTGATTGTTGGACGGCACCCGAGGATTCGGTTAGCCATGGCTTGAGAAAGCAAAGGTTGGAAGGAGTGTCATCTAAATAAAACTAAAATAAAAAGGCACTCCTTCATGGTATGAGATTGTTGGCAGGCACCCGAGGATTCGGTTAGCCATGGTTTGTGAAAATAAGGTTGGAAGGGGTGCCACCCAAAATGAAAATGCCTTAATGGGAGCCGCTCTTCGAGAGTTTGTCTGGCAAGGGGGTTAGAGTACCCGCTACCAGTCGTTGACAACAACAAACACCTCTCAAAATATTACTTTTATTCTCTTTGTATGATTTCAAAACTGAAAAAGCTCTAGCACATGATTTAATCCCTGCTTCCCTCTGCGAAGGGCCTGTCTTTTACTTTATGTTGAGTCAGTAAGCCTATTTCCCTCCATCTCAAGCAAGCATTTGAGTTGTTGTGATCAAACCATTATATTGTGATTTGCTTCATCATGTCTTTTACTCTTCCTTGTTTAGTACAAGTTTTATCTGAATGAATATAGCTTTGAAAGTTATCAATGATCACTATGATTGAGTATGCAAGTTTACCATAAGCTTTAATATGAGAGCGCTGCTCAATAGATAAGTATAATTTGTTAACTGTTCTCTGACCAAGAACAAAGTTTGCCATCACCAATTATGATTCCTTATGCACCTTTATTTGTGATTACCTTCTACTTGTTTCAAGTTGAATTATATGAGGAAGTTGTTTACTAGAATGTCTTGTGTGAATGAATATGATGCTTCTTGTCCGTATTTTATTTATCGACTCTTCACTCCATAAACATGTGGTCTTGTTTACCGAGTTCAGTTTCGCTTGGGGACAAGCGAAGTCTAAGCTTGGGGGGAGTTGATACGTCCATTTTGCATCACTATTTTATATCATAATTTGCTGTTATTCGTTGATATATTTCATATTTGAAGAGGATACTTATGTTATTTCCTCTATTTTGCATGTTTCATGATTATTTGGGGATCGCGCACCGGAGCCAGGATTCTGCTGGAAAAAGCACCGTCAGAATGCAATATTTCGGAAGATCAACAGTTGACGGAAATTATATCAAAAATCCTATTTTTCCAGATGACGAAGGGAGCCAGAAGGGGAGCCGAGGGGACCCGAGGTGGGCCCACCCCATAGGCCGGCGCGGCCCAAGGCCTGGCCGCGCCGCCCTGTGAGGAGGGGGCCCACAGCCCCCTCTCGCCTCCTTTTCTTCGTGTACGCCTTCGTCCCGAAAACCTAAGCTCCAGGGGTACATCGCGAAGAGCCACAGCCGCCTCTGCGGGGCGGAGAACACCGGAGAGAAAAGAGCTCTCCGGCAGGCTGAGATCCGCCGGGGAAATTCCCTCCCGGAGGGGGAAATCGACGCCATCGTCACCGTCATCGAGCTGGACATCATCTCCATCACCATCATCATCATCTTCATCATCATCACCGCCGTCTCCACCGCTGCACGCCGTCACCGCTGTAATTTGGGTTTGATCTTGATTGTTTGATAGGGGAAACTCTCCCGGTGTTGATTTCTACTTGTTATTGATGCTATTGAGTCAAACCGTTGAACCAAGGTTTATGTTCAGATTGTTATTCATCATCATATCACCTCTGATCATGTTCCATATGATGTCTCGTGAGTAGTTCGTTTAGTTCTTGAGGACATGGGTGAAGTCTAGATGTTAGTAGTGAAGTATGGTTGAGTAATATTCAATGTTATGATATTTAAGTTGTGGTGTTATTCTTCTAGTGGTGTCGTGTGAACATCGACTACACGACACTTCACCTTTATGGGCCTAGGGGAATGCATCTTGTACTCGTTTGCCAATTGCGGGGTTGCCGGAGTGACGAAACCCGAGCCCCCGTTGGTATATCGATGCGGGAGGGATAGCAGGATCTCGAGTTTAAGGCTGTGGTTAGATTTATCTTAATTACTTTCTTGTAGTTGCGGATGCTTGCAAGGGGTATAATCACAAGTATGTATTAGTCCTAGGAAGGGCGGTACATTAGCATAGGTTCACCCACACAACACTTATCAAAACAATGAAGATTAATTAGCCGTATGTAGCGAAAGCACTAGACTAAAACCCCGTGTGTCCTCGAGAACGTTTGGTTATTATAAGTAAACAAACCGGCTTGTCCTTTGTGCTAAAAAGGATTGGGCCACTCGCTGCAATTATTACTCTCGCACTTTACTTACTCGTACTTTATTCATCTATTACATCAAAACCCCCTGAATACTTGTCTGTGAGCATTTACAGTGAATCCTTAATCGAAACTGCTTGTCAACACCTTCTGCTCCTCGTTGGGATCGACATTCTTACTTATCGAAGATACTACGATACACCCCCTATACTTGTGGGTCATCAAGGGGTTGGTCGCCAAGCCAGAGATCGAACCAGAAAGCAGTGCAGTTCCCATTGCCCAGGGAAATCTTGGAGATGGAGTGGAAATGAGCAAGTGAAAGATCGAGATGTCGCCTAGAGGGGGGGGTGAATAGGCAATTACAAACTCTTGCGGATTTTGTCTTGTAAGAATGCGGAATTAAACTATCGTTTAGTTTACAAGCACAAACCCTAAATATGCTAAGCTCAACTAAGTGTAACAATAGCAACTAGAGCTAAGCAAGATAGGCACAAGATATATGTAGCACAAGTGATAGCAAGATATATATATATACTTCAAGCACGATGGCTATCACAAGGAAAGTGAGCTCGGGTATAGAAATAACCGAGGCACGCAGAGACGAGGATGTATTCCCGTGTTCCCTTGCTTTGCAACAAGGTACGTCACGTTTGGAGGAGTGGAGGTCCCACAAAGGATTCCCCGCGCCACGAAGGCTCACCCTATTCTCCGAACCACACCCACGAAGGATAATGGCCCTTTCCTTATGGTTAGCTTTTCCTCCGCTCCGGAGATGGCAAGCTCCACAACCACTTCACAAGCTCCACGAAGGAGAAGCCCGGGCCCCTTCACAATCTTCCACGAAGAGATCACCGGGACACCAACCAAGCCAACTAGGAGTTCACCCTCCAAGAGTAACAAGCTCACGGTCTCTCACTCGAACAAATCGTGGTGGAGAGCTCAACACTATGCAATGATGCAAAGCAAGAACACCGGAGGTGTTCAAGTCCTTCACACTCAAATCCCACCAAAGCAACGAATGCTAGGATGAGATTGGAGAGGAAGAACAAGGGGAAAGTCAACCAAAGACTCCAAGATCTAGATCCCAAGAGATTCCCTCACTTAGAGAAGAAATGGTTTGGTGGAAGTGTAGATCTAGATCTCCTCTCTCAAATCCTCAAATATGAGCAAGAATGATTGGAGGAATCAAGGGGGAGAGCAAGTTCTTCAAATAGCAACAATGGAGGTGAGAGAATGGGAAGAACTAATTTGGCTCAAGGTGGAAGAAGCCTATTTATAGCTAAAGGGGAAAAATAGCTGTTGGGGGAAAAAGACAGAAAATCGGGCAGAAAAAACTAGACAGAAAACGGCCCAGCCGGCTGCCAGGCCGGCCGGCTGGATTTGGCGCTGACCAGCCCAGCTGGGGGTCCGGCCGGACCGGCCGAGCAACCGGACTGGGCAGCAGCTGCGCGGGCGGCAGGTAGGCAAGGGGCGCCCAGGCGCACGGGCTGCGCAGCGGTGGGCCGACGGGGCGGAGAGGCCCAGCCCCGGCCAGGGCGCGCGGGGGCGCGCAGGGGCACGCGGCCGCGTGGGCCGAACGGCGGGAAGGCGGCCCGGAGTGGGTTCCGGCCGGGCCGGGGAGGGCGCCGGGCAGGCCGGTCGGCGGACCGGGCCTGCTGCCGGTTACGGGCCCAACGCCCCTGGATGTGGCCCGGAAGGCACCAGCCGAAACCCCGGCGCGGACCGGGTGGGCCGGTGGCTGGTCCGGTCTGGCCGGCCGGTCCGCTGGCCTTTTTTTTCTTTTTCTCTTTATCATTTTCCCTTTTTCCTTTTTCTTTAATAACTAATGCTCCCGAACTCCGATTCGCATGAAACCAATTTTGTTTGGAAGATAACAACAAATGCTATCTTATAGAAAGTGAAAACCCAAGAATCTGTAGGAGGGGATTTTATCATGAATATAAAAGGTAGAACCTTATATCATGAATAACCGGTAAAATCACCCAACCTCGAAAACGCAATAGAAGATGCATGTGAACTCCGTTTTCGATGAACTTGGGCTTGTTGTAAAGCTAGCAACAAGCTCAAGAACCTCACACCGAGAAATACCAAGAAGCAATAAGAATATGCAACGCATGCAAGGATTGAGCTCCCTAAGACGATGTGATCAAGTTACCCAACCGAAAGCCCCTCTTAATAGTGCGGCTATCGTATAATCCGGTCTCCCATCAACCACCTCGAGACCGGTAAAAGGAAAACCTATCAAGGTCATACCTTTGCCTTGCGCATCCCGCTTGATCTTGATGATAACTCTTCAAGCTTTACTCAAGCCGGAATGCCTTACTTGATCAATGTTGCTTCGTGAAGACTCACAAATACTCCCCCATACACTATGATGGGAAAGCCCCATTGATGCACATCTTCACATGTCCATTATCACCAAATGGACGGCAAGCTTCAAGCATGTGATCCACTCAAGATGCTCATCTTGAACTTGCCCAACTCACTCCTTGTATCTTCTCATACTCACATAAGATAGAGCATGGCTAATATTGAGTTCCATATAAGAACTCCATCTTCATTTCTTCTTCTTGATCATATCACATATATATCTTCATACCGATGATCTTGATGCCAATACACAAGGTATACCTTTATCTTCATGGCATCCATACTTGAATCCAACACATGGAGAGCAAGTAGTACCTATGGAATATTCCTTCATATAAACTCAATGAAAACATTAGTCCATAGGGGTTGTCATTAATTACCAAAACCACACATAGGGGCAATGTACCCTTACAATCTCCCCCATTTTGGTAATTGATGACAACCACAATAAGAGGGTTTATATAATGAATATTAGTGACAAGTACGCAACTTATCCGAGAATAAGTTGTATACAAGAGGTTGTATTTGATATGGTCAAGTAACACAAAGCAACTAGTCCATATCAAAACCGGCTCTACTCACACAACTACAACAAATGCAATGGATGTGAGTAGAACCAATATATATAGAGAAAACTCCCCCACAATGTATGCACGTGTGATGAACATGAATTCATTACATACATTGTCAAGATTAACCTTTGGGATAGTTTCCACTATATATATACAACCATGCAAGACATATCAATATGGAATGCATGAGAGGCAAAACACTTAAGCACAAACCAAGCTTAAGTATAAAACCATTCCCTTAAACCCTCTAAACTTCTCCCCCATTGGCATCGATTGTCAAAATGGGTGAAAAATTTAGAAGACCAATATAATGTGAGTTCCTCCCCAAAGTGTGCACTTCTCATAATTTGAGTGGAATCAAGTGCACATATCCAATGATGAATACTTGAAGGAAGTCAAACTATATTGAGGATCAAAGATTGCAAAAAGATAACATGGTGAAATGAGCTTCAACAAGTAAAGCAAGCAATCAAAGATCCAATTGGACAAACAAAGATATCATGATAAGAGAAATATAGTGCTCTAAAAATAAGAAAGCTCCCCAAGGTTCGTGCACAATTTATAATGTTTGCATTTGAATACAATATGCACAAACATGGAATCCTCACTCCCTATATATCATTGAACACAACTAAGATAAAGAGAGTATGCTTATCAAGAACAACTTTAATCCAACAATTACGAGATATGAGTGCATGAAGAAAATAAATAAACCAAGCACTCATAAATTTTCTTTACCAACCCAAAAAAAAACAAAAGGGATAAAAGATGGTCGGCAAAGATCAAGGATATCAAGGTGATGGATTAACACTCTTATGTATATGAGTTTCTAAAATGGACAAAATGATCCATAAAGAAACATGCACACACAAGAGGTTAACAAAATAAATAGGACTAGATATCCAAGATGAAGTCATAAAATATACCAAAAGATGTTTGCTTAAGAAGCATATATAGCCTATGGCTCCAATTTTCACTTATGGTATATGAATGAACTTCAACCAAGTTAAACCTCAAAAACAACACAACTAACAATAAGGGAAGTAGAGCTAGTTGGAGTGTTTTGAGAAAGGCAACAAGTATCACAAATACGGATTTATTTCACAAATTCATCAATATTGCACACAAGAGCTCTTTGAGGAATTGATATGCAATAAATTGCTAGAGGGCATATTTGTGATAGGTGAATCATAAAATATGATATATATATATATATAAACTATCATATGCATCTTCTCAAATTACTCAAATGTTCAATAAGAAGTTTTACTTTAAAAGGGTTTTTCAAGAACCGCAATATTTTTCGAAATAAATAATTTCATGCCAAGATACAACCTACAAGAGGTTGGATGCTATATGAGAGTGCATGAATAAGATACTTGTTACCGAGATAGCAATGACTTGATATAGTAGATAAGAGTTCATTGATCATCCTAGCTTGACTCCAATTCTCATATGGTGATCACACCTTCCTTATAGATGAGACAAGCCTCCATTGCATCTCCAATGTACCTAAAACATTATTCAAGTACATCTTGGTACCCAAACTTATTGGGTCCAACATGGTTAGACTAACCACAATATATAGGACACACTCCATATAAACATGTGCATATTTAGATGAAGTTTGAATTTCATGCACATCTTAGCCATTTAGGATTTGATGGAGTATATCCTACATAATGGATCGAAAGAAAGCAAGCATGCTACAAGATAAACAAATTACATATAAGCATGCACCAAAACTTTTTAAAGATCCAAGAAAGATATACTTTGGACAAAACACCAAAGGAATTAAATAAGGCATAGAGGTGTCACAAAACAAATTTATTGTCCAAATTATATCTAAGAAGCAAATCACAAAAGATTTGTTCAACAAAGTTCAACAAATGAACTAAGAAGAGACCATTGAGCATAAATGATGAAATAAAGCAAACACGCTCAAAGATCTATCTCATTCAAGCAAATAAATCATGTAAGAAAGAATGAGATAGCAAACTCCCCAAAAGAGCAAGGTTCAAACAAAATAAACCAAACCCTATACACTTTTCACAATGGCACAATGTACCGTAAGGAAAAGGTTTGTCTTCCAAAACAAGAACTTGATATGAATCAAGAGAATTTATCAAAAGATTTTTCAAAGGGACAAGGAAGACACATGGGAGCAACAAAGATTTGTTGGAAATAAAATAAGGCAATAAGAAACAATCCAAGGTGAAGATGATCCAAAAATTCAACCACATACAAGGTTATCAATTGTCAAAGACAATGAGTATATTGGAAATAATTTCCGGTGGAGTATTGACAATGATAGTAAGGATCAACTTCACAATAAAAGGCATAGGATAAGTATATAGAATTATGCACTATGCACGAATGAAGATTCTTGATAACTTCAACTAGTCACACAATCACGCACGGCAATGATTAGAATAACTTGAAGCAAACGGTATCCCAAATAAGATATAGAGATATGTATTTGAGGAAAAACCGCACCAAGAATTTCATATTCAAACAAGAGCCCACAAGATGAGTAATAAAATATTTTTATTAGGAATGGAGCTTGTTTGAGCAAACATGCCACCTAGGAGCAAGATAATTAAGAGAATCAACACTAAGTGGCATAACCTCATATATTCACATTTTCTAGGCTTGTGATATGTACAAAACATATTACTCCCCCATAATGTGATAAAACATTTCTTCTAAACAAGAGGCAACTAAAATTCGACTAGAGATGATTAATGGATATTTAGAATTTGAATTTCTCATGAGTATGACACACCACATAGTGACTAGATAATCTTGCAATATCAATACTAAGTGGTGGTACCCATGTACACACATTATAAAGAAAGAGAGATGCACAAAGTATATCACTCCCCCAAAATGGGATGTTCCATTAATCACTTCAAAGAGAGCCAAATAAGATATCATTAAGATGCATTAGGCTCAAAACAATACACAAGTATATGATGAGTCAAACAAACATACTTGAATACACAAGATAGGCAAGTAAGACACAACACATACATACACATATTTGGTACAAAACCAAACATGCAAAGGGGCAAGTAACTTACAATAAACATGATGAGTTGAAGTATAAGTTACCGCAAGGAGGAACATTGGATATAAGATATAGATGATAATCCATATGACTTGGCTTGGTCAAAATATAATATATGAAGATCCCTTAATTCTTCATGAAGTAGCCAAGTCTCCAATGACCTCCATATACACCTATTGATCAAATTTGAGCTTGTTGGTCCCCAACCAAGTTGGGTCCTAAGAGGTTAGTCACAATAGGCTTGGCAACCCAAATGGTTCTTTTCTTGAAACCACTTTGAGTTCCAACAAACTTGGCAAACACATTGCCATCCTTATCCTTCCCTAGAGAATAATCATCATCAACAATTATAGGGTTAGATAAGGTACCACCTAAGCAAGAAGAAGCAAAGTGCCCCTTCTCACGACATAAGTAGCAAGTGTTCCCCTTTTTCTTATTTGTTGATTTCTTCTCTTGGGGAACCATATCTTGATTCTTCTTGGGAAGTAGCCTATCTTCAACTTGAGGTCGAGCATGAGCTTGACCTTGACCTTGTGGCCGTTTCCCTTGTTGTTTCTCACTCAAGTGCTTCTTCTTCAATGGGCATGATCTAACATGATGCCCTTCAACCTTGCACTTGAAGCAAACCAACTTGGCCGGATCATTGACTTTATCTTGGCCCTTCTTCTTCTTGTTCTTGCTCTTGGACTTGTTCTTGTTATTGGAGTTGAATCCAAGTCCACTCTTGTCATTGGGGGATTGTTGCACACTTAGCATCTTGTCAAGTGTGGATTTCCCTTCATGACGCTTTTCCAAGTCTTTCTTCAAAGAAAGGACTTGGGCCTCGAGCTCTTTTATTTCCTCTACATGGTTAGTAGAAATACAAGTACTAGAGGAAGTAGAAGCTTCATTGTTAGAGCAACAAGGCAAGGCAAGTAATCCAACACAAGGTGTATCGCTAGTTTGACTAGATGGATTACAAGGACTAGCACATGGCAATATAGCATTTGTAGTAGAGATTGTGCTAATGTCCACATGAGGCTCACAAGATGTTACCTTAGTGATGCTAGCCTCATGAGCTAACTTTAGCCCATCATAGGAAATTAGAAGGTCATCATGAGAGCCCGAGAGCTTTTTATGACTTTCTTCCAATTCCCTATAATTGCTAGTTAGCAACTCAAGTTGAGCCCTCAACTCAACATTCTCCTTTAAGATAGATGCTTCACAAGAATTAGAGTTAGTATCACAAGCATCAATAATAGTTTTCTCATTTTCATGCACATAAGATTCCATTTCTTGCTTAAGACCATGAGTTATGCACCTTTCGTCTTTCAGCTCTTGTCTAAGGAGATTGAATCTCCGTTGCTCATTTTCAATATGAGATTCCAACTCCTCAATGGACTCAATTTTTTCTTTGAGTGTGTCCATCAAGTAATCGAATTTGACAAGAGCATTACCACGAAGAGTGCATCTAACATTAAAGAGTTCCTTAAGCCTAGCAACTTCTTCTTGTTCATCATCATCACTCTCATCATTAGAAGATGTGTTGGGATTCAAGGTAGGAGTTACCTTTGGTCCCTTTGCCATAAGGCACATGTGCATACCGGAGGATGACGATGAAGATGTTTCGGAATCTTCATTCATGAGAGTCTTATGCCTCATATATTGTTCAATTTCCTCTACATTGTTAGACAACAAGCAACTAGAGGAAATAGAGGCATTTTGTTCATGGCAAGAAGACAAAGTAAGCATATCATCATGGGATTTATGCAAGCAATTTACACATGATATGCAAGGACTATCAACACAAGCATGTAGATTGTTTTTAGTGCTATATGTGTTCAAGTCCAAAGAAGAAACATTGCAATGGGATATAGATGAAGAATCATCACTATTGAGCACAATATCATCATTGCAATTTTCCTCACCACTTACCATATCATTACCTCGTGTCTTTCTACACGTTGGTGAAGTGGAAGAAGATGAGAACTCATCATGGCCGGAGGTGGAAGCAACTTGGAGCTCTTCATGATGTGAAGGGGAAGAGAGCTCCTCGGAGTCACCACCAACCAAATGAGAAGTGGATCCACCAAACATTTCCTTAAGCTTGATCCACATCTCATGAGACGATTTTCGCTTTATTTTTATCAAGAACCTACGAAAATCGGGTCTCAAGGAGAATAAAAGCTTATTAGATACTTGAGCTTCAAGATGTAAGTTTTTCTCATCCTCTAAAGATAGATTTTGAGAATCCATCGGAGGAGAAAAACCGACATCTAGAAATTGCTCTATATGTGGACACAAGGTCCGAAGATTACAAAGCAAGCAATTTCGCCACAAAAGATAATTTGTGCCATTAAAGACAATTGTGTCATTGTGCACTATACTAGCCGACATCTTTACTCTCAAGGCGGTGAAGCCTTACACAAGGAGAGACCTTGCTCTGATACCAATTGAAAGATCGAGATGTCGCCTAGAGGGGGGGGGGGGTGAATAGGCAATTACAAACTCTTGCGGATTTTGTCTTGTAAGAATGCGGGATTAAACTATCGTTTAGTTTACAAGCACAAACCCTAAATATGCTAAGCTCAACTAAGTGTAACAATAGAAACTAGAGCTAAGCAAGATAGGCACAAGATATATGTAGCACAAGTGATAGCAAGATATATATATATACTTCAAGCACGATGGCTATCACAAGGAAATAGAGCTCGGGTATAGAAATAACCGAGGCACGCGGAGACGAGGATGTATTCCCGTGTTCCCTTGCTTTGCAACAAGGTACGTCACGTTTGGAGGAGTGGAGGTCCCACGAAGGATTCCCCGCGCCACGAAGGCTCACCCTATTCTCCGAACCACACCCACGAAGGATAATGGCCCTTTCCTTATGGTTAGCTTTTCCTCCGCTCCGGAGATGGCAAGCTCCACAACCACTTCACAAGCTCCACGAAGGAGAAGCCCGGGCCCCTTCACAATCTTCCACGAAGAGATCACCGGGACACCAACCAAGCCAACTAGGAGGTCACCCTCCAAGAGTAACAAGCTCACGGTCTCTCACTCGAACAAATCGTGGTGGAGAGCTCAACACTATGCAATGATGCAAAGCAAGAACACCGGAGGTGTTCAAGTCCTTCACACTCAAATCCCACCAAAGCAACGAATGCTAGGATGAGATTGGAGAGGAAGAACAAGGGGGAAAGTCAACCAAAGACTCCAAGATCTAGATCCCAAGAGATTCCCTCACTTAGAGAAGAAATGGTTTGGTGGAAGTGTAGATCTAGATCTCCTCTCTCAAATCCTCAAATATGAGCAAGAATGATTGGAGGAATCAAGGGGAGAGCAAGTTCTTCAAATAGCAACAATGGAGGTGAGAGAATGGGAAGAACTAATTTGGCTCAAGGTGGAAGAAGCCTATTTATAGCTAAAGGGGAAAAATAGCTGTTGGGGGAAAAAGACAGAAAATCGGGCAGAAAAAACTAGACAGAAAACGGCCCAGCCGGCTGCCAGGCCGGCCGGCTGCCAGGCCGGCCGGCTGGATTTGGCGCTGACCAGCCCAGCTGGGGGTCCGGCCGGACCGGCCCAGCAACCGGACTGGGCAGCAGCTGCGCGGGCGGCAGGTAGGCAAGGGGCGCCCAGGCGCACGGGCTGCGCAGCGGTGGGCCGACGGGGCGGAGAGGCCCAGCCCGGCCAGGGCGCGCGGGGGCGCGTGGGCTGCGCAGGGGCACGCGGCCGCGTGGGCTGAACGGCGGGAAGGCGGCCCGGAGTGGGTTCCGGCCGGGCCGGGGAGGGCGCCGGGCAGGCCGGTCGGCGGACCGGGCCTGCTGCCGGTTACGGGCCCAACGCCCCTGGATGTGGCCCGGAAGGCACCAGCCGAAACCCCGGCGCGGACCGGGTGGGCCGGTGGCTGGTCCGGTCTGGCCGGCCGGTCCGCTGGCCTTTTTTTTCTTTTTCTCTTTATCATTTTTCCCTTTTTCCTTTTTCTTTAATAACTAATGCTCCCGAACTCCGATTCGCATGAAACCAATTTTGTTTGGAAGATAACAACAAATGCTATCTTATAGAAAGTGAAAACCCAAGAATCTGTAGGAGGGGATTTTATCATGAATATAAAAGGTAGAACCTTATATCATGAATAACCGGTAAAATCACCCAACCTCGAAAACGCAATAGAAGATGCATGTGAACTCCGTTTTCGATGAACTTGGGCTTGTTGTAAAGCTAGCAACAAGCTCAAGAACCTCACACCGAGAAATACCAAGAAGCAATAAGAATATGCAACGCATGCAAGGATTGAGCTCCCTAAGACGATGTGATCAAGTTACCCAACCGAAAGCCCCTCTTAATAGTGCGGCTATCTATCCTATAATCCGGTCTCCCATCAACCACCTCGAGACCGGTAAAAGGAAAACCTATCAAGGTCATACCTTTGCCTTGCGCATCCCGCTTGATCTTGATGATAACTCTTCAAGCTTTACTCAAGCCGGAATGCCTTACTTGATCAATGTTGCTTCGTGAAGACTCACAAATACTCCCCCATACACTATGATGGGAAAGCCCCATTGATGCACATCTCCACATGTCCATTATCACCAAATGGACGGCAAGCTTCAAGCATGTGATCCACTCAAGATGCTCATCTTGAACTTGCCCAACTCACTCCTTGTATCTTCTCATACTCACATAAGATAGAGCATGGCTAATATTGAGTTCCATATAAGAACTCCATCTTCATTTCTTCTTCTTGATCATATCACATATATATCTTCATACCGATGATCTTGATGCCAATACACAAGGTATACCTTTATCTTCATGGCATCCATACTTGAATCCAACACATGGAGAGCAAGTAGTACCTATGGAATATTCCTTCATATAAACTCAATGAAAACATTAGTCCATAGGGGTTGTCATTAATTACCAAAACCACACATAGGGGCAATGTACCCTTACAGCAAGCCCTAGCACAATATCTTTCCAGATGGGAGTGTCGAGGTGATGGCGCCCCCCAGATCGCGTGGGCCGTGCCAGCCGTACATGCGCTGAAACAAGGAGGCCCAGGGGCCGAGGTGTCAGAGTGAAGTTTTGTGAGGAATTTTGCAAAGAGGGCCGAATTTTTGGTAGGGGGGAAATGACCCCAAGCCCCCCAAATTGTTTTGGGACGCAAACGTCATCCCATGGCACTTTACATTGGCCGCCGTTGCAGGTTTCCTCACCCGTCCAAAAAAAGGCGCAACGTCTTTTGTGGATAGCCTCAATAACACCTGCAGGGAGGAGCCCCGCGCTCATGGCATGGAAGAGCATAGAAGTGAGGACATAGTTGACCAGGATCAAGCGGCCGCCAATGGAAAGACTGAGACCTCGCCAATCGGAAAGTCGCATGTTGCTCTTAGTCATGATGGGGGCGAAGTCCCCAAAGCGCAGCTTGTAGGGGGAGCGGGAGGATGCCTTGGTAAGTTTGGGGAAAGGTAGAAACCTCGCAGCCGAAGGTGGAGGCCATAGAGATGGAAGAGGTGGGGTCTATTTTGATGGGGACAAAGATGCTTTTATGAAAGTTGATGGCGAGCCCCGTACCAACCGAGAAGTCATCAAGTACCTTCTTGGCAACATGCTCCTAAACCGCATGGATGATTATGAGGGTGTCATCGGCGTACTGAAGGACGGGGCAGGCCAGGTCGTCAATCAACGTTGTTAATCACCCTGGTTGTATAGGTAGCAGAGCATAGTTTGCTAGATCTATATGGTCAGTCATTTAAATAGGTTTTATCTTATACTCGCCACGTAGTGTTGCTAATATATTTGGTAACTAGGTAAATAAGATGAATGATATATATAAAATACTTATTAGGGTGGAAATGCTCGCTATTATTTAATCGCTCTAGCTACGTAGAAATAAAAAGGTTTTTAATGATAAAAAATGTTCTCGCTTGCAGGTTATCTATCTACCAATGCACTGCTTTGCTTCGCCAATTGTCGTCTCTTCATTGTGTGGAGAATCGTGATCTATTTATGGGGTGTTTAAACGGTTGAAGGACATGAAAAGGGAATTTTTTGCCAACATAGGTGGTAGTGTAATCTGTGGATTGAACATCCACCACTCTACACGATCATACTGATTTTGAATTGATTACGTGTATTGTAGGCTGCCAAGTGGGGCGGGATGCGGGATCACTTTTTGCACTACCCATGCTTTAAATCCTCTTCAATTTCCACCTATATTTGCTCTATTTTTTGTTTTGCGGGATTCAGCATGTCTGCTTGCGGACGCCGTTCTGCAACCCTAGTGTATTGCATCCGTTATATTTTACCTTTTGTATCGGTGAATGTTGGGTGTTTGTACAGCTATGTGAATCTTAGTTATCAAAAAACGAATGTAATGCTTAAATTTTTTAAAAAAATAAAAATGCCCGTTATCGAAAATAAGGTAGCAGAGGCTAGAAGGAAGATGCAGATAAGAAATGCACGATAGAAAAGACGATAATATGTACGGATTAATTAATTGATAACCGATTTTAGTTGGAAATTGGAATCACTCCGATGTTCTTGCTAGCGGAGACTAGTTCAACTATAACCGTCGAGCGGCCAAATGGTATTGGTAGGTAAAGCCGTTTCCAAGGGAATCGTTGGAGAACGGCTAAAGCAGAAGCCCGTTTCCAGGAAGACGTTATAAACTGCAGGAGCACGGCAGTACAGAGAAGTGAGAGAGCTACTCATCCAGAACAGAAACGGTGAAATTTCCACCTTCTTTTCGTGCGCAAAGGGAATGTCAGAAGGAGGTTGCAAGGAAGGGGAAGCCTGAACCGGTCCTAGCAGAAGTCTAAAAAGGGGTACAAGATTTATGGCGTTAGCGACCGCTCCAAAGTTTTGACTTGTTATTATAGAACGGCCACCCAGGGAAGTAGATGCACATAAATACGCAGCCCCGGCCGGCTGTGGTATCTCAATTCCAAACGCGAACTGATTCAGAGCACGGCGGAGAGACCCGGACGAAAGAAAGTAAAAGAGAAAACAGAGCGGCCGGCCGGAAGATAGAGGAAGAGAAGATATTGGTTGGGTTGTCGGCGAGATCAAGAGACAGACGATGGGGCGTGGTCTTCTGGAGGTGCATCTCGTCGACGCCAAGGGCCTCGGCGGCACCGATTTCCTAGGTGAGTCCGTCGAACTACCAGCACGCATGTTCTTGGTTTGGCTTCGGTTTGCTCCCTTCTTGTGGCAGGAGATTCATCGATCTGGATTTACCTGTACTTGCAGGGAAGATAGACCCGTATGTGATCGTGCAGTACCGGAGCCAGGAGCGCAAGACCAGCACCGCCCGAGGTTCGTAGTGCTTCCACAGCTCTCTGGTTCTGAATCCTCATACAGAAATTGTTTTCCTGATTTCTATCTATGATTAACTTTGTCAATCGACGAGGAACAGCCATTATCTGTGATCTTCCCTAAACGAACCAACCGTGTTGTTGTAATGCAGATGCGGGGAGGAACCCGAGCTGGAACGAGGTGCTCAAATTCCAGATCAGCTCCACGGCGGCCAACGTGCAGCACAAGCTCCTCCTCCGGATCATGGACCACGACAACTTCTCCAGCGACGACTTCCTTGGCCAAGCAACGTGAGCACTCTATACTCCTACAGCTGTTGATCGATCCAGCCACAAAATCAGAAGAACGAAAGCAAAATCTGAATATCTAATATCTGTGGTCGATGCAGGATCAATGTAACTGATGTGATCAGCATAGGGATGGAGAAAGGCAACTCGGAGATGAGCCCGGCCAAGTACAGCGTGGTCACCGCGGACAACTCGTACCGCGGCGCCATCAAAGTTGGCATCACCTTCACTGCCGCCACAGAGGTAATTTAAGAACTGCACCAATAATTTTTGTGTACACTTCGATTGATTCAATACCCGTGGGACTGTGAGTTTTGATTCGTCGTTTGATGAACATTACCAGGTGGAAGAAGATGGGGTTCAAGTTGGAGGCTGGATGCACAGCTATCGTGATTAGAAGAAGATGTGATATCCGATCGCGCTACGTACAGTACAGTAGCATTTTTAGTGTTGAATGTTGCAAGCAGCTAAGCATGCTGCTAGCTATGATCGATGTGATTCCAGGTGTATGCACGTCGCATTTGTAGCTGTTTAGATGTATATATAGCTGGAAGTCAGAGCAGCTTAGAGTCGCCATGTCCGTTAAATATTGATTATGATTCTTTTGAAACTACTAGAGGATTTTGTCCATTGCTGAATGCTTGGTGATGCTAAAAAAAGGGGCGTTTTCATGAATAGCATTCCCTAATAACAAAATCATTTTGCACGAACGAGTGCCGCATGTGGTCAGCTGCCGCCGCATTATCTGACGATGATTGAGGAAGTTCCATGCGGCGCTGGAACAGATAGACCCATCCCGCACGGCTGCACTCCTAGCGACTAGCGAGGCCGTTCAGAAAACAAGAATAAACAGGAGAAAATCCCTTAATTGACAAATGTGATCAAATGTGATTCCATATTTGGTTTTAATTTGTCCCCCTTTTTTTTGATATTAATTTGTCCCCTTTTTTACACTTGTCCTATTTGTTTCTTCCAATATGGCACTTGAACAACAACTGTGTTAAATAGGGACAAGAAAAGACACTATTGCCGGGTGACAAAAAAAGGAACGGAGAAAAGCAATATCAATGTTCATATATACATAAAAATGCATCATACAACATCTACGAGTGCCATAAATATCCAACTTCACACATAGTACATTGCATCTAGGTTCACATTCAAAAAATACATCACATACGCAGGGGCAAGTCCACGCATACATCACATGAACAGCATAAAAGTAACTCCAAATGTAGCCATGACATGAAGAGAAAGCACGTGAATCACAAGAGAGCCTTCTTTTGCTTGAGGGTTAGCAAAGTTCATTTGTTTTGCTTCTTGTGCCCAGGAGGGGTGCTTTGGTTCATGGGAAAATAAAATTAAACTAGTATTAGCTAAAGGAATGGAGGGCGATGGTATATTGGGAAATAAATTTAGATCCAATGTCAAATAGAATAGAAATAATTTTCCAGGCCAAATATGAAGCTTATTTTCATGTAGTGAATAAGGAATTGTCTAAAAAACCAAGCCCAATGGTATGATTTTGTTGCAGTAACATAATAGGCGGTGTCATCTTCTTTGGACTTGTATCACGTACGTACACTGAAGAAAGAAGAACGGTAGATTTTTTTTTTTAGATAAAGGAGCAATAGCCCCAGCCTCTGCATCAATTGATGCACATGGCCGTTTATTATAGATCAAAGAGTATCAAGTATCAAGTATGAGTAACTGACAAGGTATCAACTTGTCAATGCCTACGGGTTATAGGCTAGGGTTTAGTTAGAAGTAGAGGGCAAGTAGATCTCGAAGGTTTCAGCCGAAAAGTAGTCGACGATTATGAAAATTAGGGTTTGTGAACAATGATTCGATGATCTCCTCGCCCCTCGACTCCGCCTTTATATAAGAGGTGGAGCCGAGGGTTTCGTTTTGTACAAGTTACAGAGTCCGGGACGGTTTCTAACTCATCCCGCCAGATTACAAACAACACTTCCTATTACAACTCTACTTTCCTTAATATATCTTGGGCTCTCGAACCTTCTTATTCTTCGGGTAGTGGGCCTTCATTAAACCCCGGGTACTATCTTTGGCAGGCCCATTTGGGATGCCTATGTCAGTAGCCCCCGAGATTTTGCTTGAATCGTAGAGTCAGGGAAAATCTCCACTGTTTATTTTTATTCGACAATTTAAACTTTTCTATATTTCTTTATATAAATTTCTATATTGTACAGGGATATTGGTAGTTGGGGCTAGTTCATCTGACGGATCAGGTACTAGTTAACCGCTCTAGTGGCAATCCGCAAAAACCTACTTCAAGATCACGTCCCCGGACATGATCTCGGGATACCGGTGCAAACTTCGACAGTGCCGCTTAAGGTCTTACCATTCTGTCGAGTCCCAGCCAAATTTATCGAGTACCTAACGCGTCCGTTAGGATTTTTCTTCGTATCTGTTGATACGGATAAAAGTAGCAGAGCGCAGTCTTAGGCGATGCCACGCCCAGCAGAACGGATCTGGGGTCTTACCTTCGCAAATTTGCGGCATTCAGAAATTGATCGCAACTTTGGCGTTCTGAGAATATATTGTCGAGTGCTTTTCCCGGCTATTGGAATGGCACATTTTATCGAGTCAAATATGACTTATATTAATCTCCCGATGGGAGTATATGTAGAGTTAATTATAACTCGAAATATACTCTCTTGCTTTTCTATCTTTCTTCCTTTTCATTTTTAAATTTCATCGGGCACGCGAACAGCGTTCCCGATGGGAGTAGCCCCCGAGGCTACAGCCAAGAACTTGTGCTTGGTTGTAGGCTCAACATTTTAGTCCACCTTGTCGCTATATTGTCATTATTTCCCGATATTTTTTTTATCTCTCGGGTGCGCGAACAGCGCTCCCGATGGGAGTAGCCCCCGAGGCTACAGCCAAGAACTTGTGCTTGGTTGTAGGCTCCCGCAATTTCTATATTGCCATAATCGAAATTTTACTTTTATCGAAGTAGCCCCCGAGCATTTGGGCAAAAACTTGTATTTGACCAAAGGCTCCCGAAGTATTCAAATAACTTCTCCTGTCGCCATTCTCCTTTTATTTTTCCTGTCGACATACTTTCCTTTGTCAAATTCACTTCATCTCTATTAATAGTCGGGATTTTTCTGCCTTGTGGGTCCATTGTTCCCACCACGTTGACACGTCGTGCAAGTGGGGGACACACGTCCTCCGCTTTTCCTGGCGCACGTACGGTAACGCCTGTGCTATTCCACCTCAGTAAAAATACCTTTTTACCCTTTTATCTACTAGATCTTTTTTCACCACACGATTTCTTCATCCAACGGTGCATTACTTCTCCCGAATCCTATATAAACCTTTCTTCAACCTCGGTCCACTCCTTCGCTTGCGCCGCACATCCGTTCCCCTCTGCAAAAACTTCCTTTGCGCCCAACTCTGTTTGATCTTCCGCACGCACAAGCATTGCTTTTTCCAGTGCTGTTGATGCCACCGCGCACGCGACTCACTCGCCACAGTACTCCAGAATCCAAGATGGCTGCTGAAGATCTTGAGTGGGAAAGATCTAAAATCTCCAACCAAGATGTCAACATGCTGAAGAGGCTTGGCTTGATGAAGAAAGAAGACGCCATCCGCTTTCCCAGTGAAGAAAGCTACCCCAACCCTCCAATGGAGTACCGGGTTAGTTTCGTTGATCATCTCATCCGCGGCCTTTCTACCCCAATTCACGATTTCCTCCGCGGCCTTCTCTTTGTCTATGGGATTCAGCTGCACCAGCTGACCCCCAATTCCATCCTTCATATTTCTATTTTCATCACACTGTGCGAATGCTTCCTTGGAATCACTCCAAATTGGGTTCTTTGGAAACGCATTTTCTCGCCTCCGCCGCAATGGCTCCCACAACGCCACTTATAACATAGGTGGTGTTGTTATCTCGTGTCCGAACTGACGTTGATTACTTCGACGTCAAATTTCCTGATTCTGTCCAAGGATGGCGCAAAAGGTGGCTCTACATACACGAAGAAAGTGCCAATTCTGTGGAACACAACATAGTTCCTTTTGACGGAAGTGCCAAAATTCAACGCCGCCGCTCCTGGGATGCTGAGGCTTCCGAAGAAGAGAAAAAGGCGACATAAGCGCTTATGTCTCGTATTCATCAGCTTCAAAATACTCGAGGCAAAGAGCTTTCTGGTGTTCAAATCACTGCCTACTTTCTTCGGATTAGAGTGCAGCCTCTTCAGGCTCGCAAAAATCCCCTTTGGACGTATGCTGGTGAAAATGACGCCAATAGGCTGTCGAAAGATCTTTCTGTGAAGGACTTGGAAAAGCTGATTCGAAGAATTTCTTCGCTGAGCAAGAGGGATCCTATTCCTTCCTCTTGCCGCGTGGAACCATACAGCTCCACCAATCCTCTCCCCAAGGTATTTTGTCTTCTCGAATTTTTATCTTGTTCCGAACTTTTCCTGCATCTCATTGTTTTGATATCTCTCTAATTTTTCTTTTGTCGTTATTTTTCTGCAGGACCATCCTACTATGGATTCTCTTCCTCCTCTTCCTGAAGGTGGAGATGTCGAGGAAAGGGCCGTTGTCGCCGATGACAACCAGGAGGCCCCCTCTTTTGTGAATGAACCCGCAGATTCTCGAAAATCTGCGGGATCTATTGAAAAGGATGCTGCTTCTGAAGGTACGACATCAGCACAATCTCCTCCTCCTCGCTGTTTCTCCAAAGAACAAAAGGAAAAGGAGTAATGTCGAAGATTCCGGGACCTCCCAACCCGAAGAAGTTGCTCCTTCACCGCGAAAGGCAGCATATGACCCATATCTCGAGAGTCTCATCAGTTCGTGAGTTCCCTGTCTTTCTTTTTTTTTCTGTTCGAAGAATTTTCTTTGCCTTGCTTTTTATGCTGCCACCTCTTTTTCTACAGTGATGATGACGAAGAAACACCAACTTTGGATGTGGCTGCTCGAACGAGTACGTCACGTACCCTAGTTATTTCAGTAGCCGCGAGTTGAAGGAGAGGAATCCTCGCCTCCTCAACAAAACGTCGGCGTGTCTACTCCTCCTTCGAGCCCCCTTGTCCCTTCGCCAAAAAGGGCAAGGACTGAAGCAATTCCGGAGCCGAGTCTCCAATTGAGTAGCTCTTCTAACCCTCTTTTGGATGATGTAAGTTCTCCATACTTTTGTCACTGTCTATACTTCCTCTGTTTGCTTCTGAATGCCATTATATTTCTCTCATACCGAAATTTTCTTGCTTTGTCCTTTTCTTTCCTTAACAGCCCATGATCAAAGAGCTTATTCGCATCGGTGCTCAATTCATTGGGTATCGTGAATATGCTCACCAAACTGAAGGTGATGCCTTGCTGCTTTTCTTGTTTTTTACCATTACTCTGTTACTCCTTTGTTGCCGATATTTTATCGAAATTTTAACTTTCTTGACAGAAAAATTGGCGGCTATCAACGATCGTGCCAATGCACTGGCTCAAAAATTAGAGCAAAGTGAAGAGGCTCGTAAGAAAGCCGAATTAGACGCTGTTCAAGCTAAAGCAGAGGCTGACAAGGCCAAGACTGAAGCTGTCGAGGATCTTAGAAAGAGACTTCACGCTGCCGAGAATTCGCTGAGCGAGCACATAGATGCACAATCTGCTCGTGAGGAAGCGATCCTTAAGCGTATAAGGACGCAAAGTCGCCGCTTCCTCAGTAAGTATCTGAACCACTTCATATCTTTTGTATTTTCTTCTCTGCATTCATCTGTTGCTCAATAAATTTCTTGCTCGACAGATAGAACAGCTCAAGAGTTTGAACTTGAAGATCCCGACAATGATGCCCTTCTTGACGCCCTTTCATTCCTCGAGTTTCATGGGTCAGAGGCACGCGAAGGCATTGATAATGCCAAAGCAGGGCTGTCGCGGCTCTTTCCCTATTTCTTCCCAAAGAAAGAGGAACCCGCGACTTTCCTTAACTTGGCCAAGTGCTTTAATCCACCGTAAGATCTTGGGCTGAGGGTGCGTCATGAGAATATGAAGGTCGCCGTTGAAAACACGGTTGCCTTGGTTGCCGATAGCCAGCAAACTATCGACTGGGCGAAAGTTGGCGACACTGAGCAGATAGAGCAATCAAAATGGAAGTCGCTGATCAAGGCAGCTAAGCCCAATACGAAGAAAATCCTGGCCTATCTCGGGATCAAGCCGTCTTCAACTCCTAGCTCATCAAGGCCGGAGGTCTAGTTGAATGCCTCTTTGCTTTTTCTTTTTAGCGTACCTCTTCCTTTTTGCGTTGTCGCCGTAGTGTTCTTTGGCGATAACTGCTTCCGTAGGTCTGTAGAAGGTCCTTCTTTTGTAATAGACATGTATATATTATGGGAATGAATGGAAATCTATCTTTACTCAGTGATTGATGTCGAAATATTTTCTTTTTTCCAGTTGATTTTTGACAATTATACGCCAGCTCCAGCTCCGGGTCCTTCCAATATCTCGCCTTCTTCTCACTCAAAGAGAGCTTTTGCTGGTACTACACCTGCCGAAGATTCTTTACCGCAAGAATTGGATGAACTTCGGCAACAACTTCAGTATGCGAAGAAGCAAACACTTGTGATGATGGAGAAGTCTCGCAAGTCATCTGAAGCCGAAAAAGTTGCACTTCAACAAGCTCACGAGGCCGTGGCTGCCAGGGAAATTGCTGCTTCCGAGGCTGAAAAGGCAACTACTCGAGAAAATTTCATGCTCGAATTACTGAATGAAGCCAGTGCAGATATGTCGGGTATGTTTGTTTCGTTCTCACTATCTTCCGTCTTCATGCTACGTCTCTTGAAGTTTTCTCGTTTCTTTGTTTTCATAGGCTCCTTTATCGATACTCGTTGCTCGAAGAAGAAAGGGTAAATACTAGGACAAACCTCCTTGTTAACCTTTCCCTTGATCATGGCTCTCTGTTTTGGGCTACCCCAGAGAGGACCCGCCAAATTGTCAGATTTCAAGATCGCGCCTCCCAAACTCGCGACTTTCTTGACTTCTGTACCAAGACTTTGTCTATGGTGTATAATTCCATGTTTCCTCGGAATGTTCAGCCAAAGACTCTTCTCGAGCTAATGGAAAAATTTAAGGATGCCCATAGGATCCATGATTTTGTCAAAGCTCAACTGGTAGCTGGCGCCAGATTTGCTCTTATCATGCTTCAGATCTGCCACTCAAAGCTTGATCTAACCCAAGTTGTTGCGAGAGTCCATGAGAAGGTACGGCGCCGAAGAGTTGGTGTCGACCGTATTAACACGAAGGTTTCACCCATAGCTGAGGAAATGATTGAAGACCTTCTTCGGATGGATGCCGACTTTTTTGCAGATGGACATTATGCTGATTTTCTTGGTGCTGCTCCCGAAGAAAACAGGATTACCCTTGACAATATATTGAACCATGACTAATTTTTTCCTTTGGTAACTAATTCTTCCTTGTAAATCGTGATTGTGATTATATTGTGAAGCGAACATCATATTTCTATATTTGTCTAGCCCCCGAGTGTTTTCGGTGACTATTCGCTGTATTTGTATAGTGCGAGGTTTTGAACCAAAGCAATAATGTGTAGTTTTGGCGAATATCAGCCCCCGAGCTTCTTTATTTAGTACTATTTTGTATTTTTATTGACTCACGAGGTATTTTAATACCAAGGCGAGGCTTTTCTTTATGCGAGGAACTATATTGAAATTCGTCGG
The DNA here is from genome assembly GCF_022539505.1 of Lolium rigidum. NCBI lineage: Eukaryota > Viridiplantae > Streptophyta > Magnoliopsida > Poales > Poaceae > Lolium > Lolium rigidum. The sequence goes on from NC_061513.1 coordinate 79,111,340, forward strand.
GTTGGAGACTTGAGCATGTCGAGAAAGAAAAGTTATATTGACACTATCTTTATTATATTGCAGCACCACGAGCCCGCCTCATTAAAAACCTTTCCCGGCCCCACTCGGTGCCCCGAAAAAGGAAAAGAGTGCGTCCGAAAACTCGTGGGCGTTTCAAGTACATTGAAGTTTTACAAGGACTATATTTTAGCTCTAGGCGTAGAACCGCCCGAGTTGCGCCACGTTCCAGGGGTTTTGCTCCTCCACCCCCGTCTTCTTGTCCTTTATCCCGTATGCTCCTCCTCCGATTACTTCCGTGACGATATAGGGACCAAGCCATGGTGACTCGAGTTTTTCATGACTTTTTTGCGTGAGCCGAAGAACTAAGTCTCCCACTTGAAAGGATCTTGGCCGCAAACGTCGACCGTGGTAATTCTTCAAGTCCCGTTGGTATTTGGTTACCCTTGATAATACTTCGTCTCGAGCTTCGTCGAGTGCGTCTACGTCGTCTTCCAATGCTGTCCTTGAAGCTTCTTCATTATACCCCGTGACTCTAGGGGAGTCGTGCTCTATTTCTATTGGTAGTACTGCCTCCGCTCCATGGACCAGGAAAAACGGGGTCTCTTGTGTCGCTGTATTTGGTGTTGTTCGGATGCTCCACAACACACTTGGTAATTCTTCGGGCCAGGTATGTCGAGCTTTTTCTAGTGGTCCCAACAGGCGTTTCTTGATGCCATTGCAGATGATGCCATTGGCTTTCTCGACTTGCCCGTTGGTTTGAGGATGTGCAACTGACGCAAAGTGCAGCTTGATACCCACTTCTTTGCAGTAATCTTTGAATTCGTGGGATGTAAAGTTACTGCCATTGTCCGTGACGATGCTGTGAGGCACTCCAAATCTGAAGACGAGGCCTTTTATGAATTTTATCGCGGATGCTCCGTCCGGCGAATTTATCGGCTTCGCTTCTATCCACTTTGTAAATTTGTCGACAGCCTACTAGCATGTATTCCTTTCCTCCTGGCCATGATTTGTGTAACTTGCCCACCATATCGAGTCCCCATTGTGCAAAGGGCCACGACAATGGTATTGGTGTTAGTTCTCGCTGCTGGAGAGTGAGGTTTTGCGGCGAACCTTTGACACGCATCGCAAGTCCTTACTATTTCTTTGGCGTCCTCGATTGCTGTCAACCAGTAGAATCCTGCCCGAAAAACCTTGGCTGCGATGGCTCGACTACTCGCGTGGTGGCCGCATATTCCTTCGTGTACATCCTTTAGAATTATTCTTCCTTCTTCGGGTGTGACACACCTTTGCAGGACGCCTGAAATACTCCGCTTGTACAATTCTCCTTTGATCACCGTGAAAGCTTTGGAGCGTCGAATTACTCGCCTTGCCTCAACTCGGATCATCGGGTGTTTCTTTGCCGAGGATGTATGATATATATGCTTGCATCCAAGGAACTTGTACCATCATCACCAGCTCTTGTTCCTCTTCATCCTCCGTGGTTTCGTGAGGGGTGTCGAAGTTTTCTCTTCCTTTGCTTTTTCTCGCACCCTTTTTGGCTTTGTAGATCTCTCCGCTATTTCTTCCCAAAATACTCCCGGCGGGACCGGGAGACACCGCGACCCGATGTTTGCGAGGACGTCGGCTTCATCGTTGCTCAATCTATCGATGTGGTTTACCTCGCATCCATCAAATAGCTTCTCGAGTTCATTGTATACCTCCTTGTATGCTACCATGCTATCGTTGACCGCATCACATTGGTTCATAACTTGCCGGGCTACCAATTGTGAGTCGCCAAAGATTTTTAATCGAGTTGCACCGCAAGCTTTCGCCATCTTCATCCCGTGTATGAGGGCTTCGTATTCTCGCTTCATTGTTAGATGCGTTAGGGAACGTCATCCGAAGGATATACTTCAATTTGTCGCCTTCGGGTGATATAAGTACTACTCTCGCGCCAGCTCCTTCTACTCTCTTGGACCCGTCGAAATTCATGGTCCAGGTTCTCGACAAGTCCGGGGGTCCTGTGTTTTGCAGCTCCATCCACTCGCGATGAAGTCCGGCAGAACTTGCGACTTGATTGCTTTTCTTTTTCATACGTGATGTCCCGAGGGGAAAGTTCTATTCCCCAAAGGGAGACACGACCCGTAGCTTCCGGATTGTTCAAGTATATTTGACAAAGGAGCCTCATTGACCACTATGATCGGGTGTGCCGAAAAATAGTGGCGCAATTTTCGTGCCGTTGTGAACACTCCGTATGCTAGCTTTTGGTACCGAGGGTACCTTTGTTTTGACGGCGATAAAACTTCGCCGACGAAGTATACCGGCCTCTCGTACTCCGTGGAGTTTTCCTTCTTCTTCTCTTTCGACAACTAGCACCGTGCTCACCACTTGGGGTGTGGCTGCGATATATAGCGGAGAGGTTCCTTTTCCTTCGGCGCCACCAAAATTGGTGGTGTCGAGATTTTGCGCTTCAAATCTTCGAAGGCTCTGTCGGCCTCTTCGTTCCACTGGAATTTGTCTCCTTGCTTTATCAGAGCGTAAAATGGTAACGCTTTTTCTCCCAACCTGGCGATGAATCTGCTCAGAGCTGCGACTCGCCTAGTTAGCTGTTGTATCTCTTTCAACTTTGTTGGCTTTCTCATTGTTACGATAGCTTGTATTTTATCGGGATTTGCTTCAATCCCTCTTGCTGAGACTAGAAACCCCAAGAGTTCTCCTGCTGGGACACCAAAGGAACACTTCGTTGGGTTCAACTTCAGGCAGAATTTGTTGAGGTTGTCGAAAGTTTCCTTGAGATCCTCGATCAGTGTTGTCCCCTCTTTTGATGTTATGACGACATCGTCAATATATACTTGCACGTTTTTTCCAATCTGTGTCGCCAAACACTTCTGCATCATCCTCTGGTATGTTGCTCCCGCATTTTTTAGACCAAAGGGCATTGTTCTATAGCAAAACACGCCGTAGGGTGTAATGAACGCGGTCTTTACTTCATCTTCTTCTTTCAATCTGATCTGGTTATAACCAGAATACGCGTCCAGGAAGGAAAGACGTTCGCATCCAGCCGTGGAGTCGATAATTTGATCGATCCTCGGGAGGGGAAAGTGATCCTTTGGACAATGTTTATTGAGACACGTAAAGTCGACGCACATGCGAAGGACCTTAGTGTTTTTCTTTGGCACCATCACAGGATTTGCTACCCATGTGGCTTCGTGAATATCTCTTTGATAAAACCAGCTTCTTGTAGTCGATTGATTTCTGACAAGCATAGCTTTGCGGTTTGGTTCCGAAAAACGCCGCAAAGGTTGTTTGATTGGTCTCGCTGATGGATCCAAATTTAGGTGGTGCTCGGCAAGTTCCCTGGGTACTCCCGGCATGTCACCTGGACACCATGCGAAGATTTTCCAGCTCTCACGGAGGAACTCGACGAGCGCGCTTTCCTATGCGATATCCATGTTGTTTGCGATAGATGTCGTCTTTTTCGGGTCCGTCGGGTGAATCTGCACCTCCTTAGAATTTTTCTCTGTATTGAAAGTTGATTCTTTATTTGGCCTTCCAACGTCTGGCAGTACGTCGTAATCGGTCATACTTTTTGACGCCAAATACTCAGCTTGCATCCCGAAAGTTTCTGATAACCGATGAAAATCCTTGTCGCATTTATCGGCTAAGGCGAAGCTTCCTTTAACTGTGATTGGTCCCTTTGGTCCGGGCAATCTCCACAACAGGTATGTATAGTGTGGTACTGCCATAAATCTAGCATATGCTGGTCGTCCCAACAAAGCGTGGTACCGCGATGGAAAATCCACGACTTCAAACTCCAGTTCTCGATTCTATAATTTTCTCGGGTTCCAAACCGAACGTCGAGGTTGATCTTCCCCAATGGGTAACTTGGTTTCTCCGGTGTGATGCCGTGGAACCTTGTGTCTCGTTGGCTTCAAGTTTGCTAAGGATATGTTCATCTTCCTCAATGTATCCGCATACATAAGGTTTAAGCTGCTGCCACCATCTATGAATACTCGAGAAACATCAAATCCCGCAATAACCGCCGGCGAATAAGTGCCGACCGCCCCGGTCGAGGAACTTGCCGCGGATGATCCGCTATGGTGAAGCCGATGTCTTGCCCCGACCAATTGAGGTACTCAACCGTTGGTGGAGGCATTTTCTCCGCCATGAACACCTGTCTCGAGATTACTTTTTGAGTTCCGTTGGACGGCCTTCCCTTCGAATCATCGACACCGCTCCGTTTGAGTTAGGATCGACATAAGGTGGTGGTGGAGGTGCTGCCGCTATTCCGAGCCGATGCCGATTGTCGTCCGTAATCGCGGGAGGTGGTGGTAGGTGAACTTCGCTCCCGGGCTCCCGAGGATTTCTCTCGTGCTGCTCGAGCGTGAGCGTTTCTCGCATATCCGAACATTGCCTGAAAATTTCGACAGCTCTTTCCGCAGTGCCCCGACTGTCTTTTCCCGTTCGTCGTCGAGGAAAAAATGCATCCGGCACGGTCCGTTCAGCATTTCTTCTGGGGACACGAAAGGTCTTGGAAACCTTGGCCCGCTATTTTGTCTGTTGCGGGAGTCGTCCCTATTATCGCTTCGCTGCTCATTGCTTCTCTGATAATCATCTCTATTGTTTCCTCCCGTGTTTGCCCGAAATCCTGCCGAAATTTGCCCTGGGGCGTCATAGTTCGGGTACTGCCGAGGAAATCGTCGCCTCGATTGATAATTTCGACCACGGTCCTCCTCTGGCGACCTGTGCCGTTTATTGTGGACAGCATCTTCTCCATCCGCCCATCTATTTGCTATCTCCATCAATGCGGATACTGGTCTTTGGATTGGTCCTTCCCAAGTCCTCGACAAAATCTCCACGTCTAATTCCCGCGACAAACGCATCTATTGCTCTCTCGTCGATATATTTTCTCGCCGAGTTTTTGATGATGTTCCACCTTTGGATGTATTTTCTCATTGACTCATCTGGCTTTTGTCGACATGCTCTCAGCTCTTCTAACGACGCAGGTTTTTTGCACGTAGATCTGAAGTTCTTGACGAATACGTCCTCGAAATTTTCCCAACTGTCGATAGATCCCGGAGGAAGCTTTTTGATCCAAGATCGTGCAGCTCCACTTAAGTGCACCTGAATACTTTGCATGGCTGTTGCCCTAGTCCCTCCAGCTAACTTCACCGTCTCGAGGTAATCAACTAGCCAATCCTCTGGATCCTGCAGGCCGTCGAATTTTTTGAAGTGGTCAGGCAACTTAAATCCCGAAGGGACTCGAGTTTTTCGTACTCTCCTTGTGAAGCACGGCAAGCCGCACATATCCTCATCGTTTAGTTCTGGGGATTGTCGATGTTCCCTTCTGTCTTGTCGTGCTCTGTCTACCCTTGCTTGTGCTGCCGTATCTCTTGCTCCACTTGGTCCTTCGACGTTTGCTGCCGCTCGCTGCCGTAGGTCGTGGACTATTTTGCCTTGCAGCTCCTTCTGGTGGTGTTGATACAAACGCCGTTCCCATGACTTCTTGTCCTGCTATCGTCATATTATACAAAGCCTCCCTTGGATCTCCTGGAGGTGGCCTGGATGCAAGGATAAAAGCTTGTGTCGCCATATACCCAGCTTCTGGTGTTTTAGGGATAATATTCCCTCTTGTGTCTATCGACATAAAAGACATGTCGAGATTTTGAACCAGGTACTCTCTTTCTCCTTCAGGTATGTGTTGCAACCTGGACCTTGCTCTGTTCCGAGCTTCTCTATGACTATCTCCCGAGGTTCTAGATTGTCGACTTAGATCCGCCCTTCTCCCGCCGGATGCGTAAGCTGCCTCCTTTCTTCCGTTCAACTCAGCCGTCTCGTTTTTCCAATTCTCCGGCAGCTCGTGCGAGTCTATATTGATAAGCCTCGCAATTCTTGGACCGTGGCGCTTGTCGTCATTGGCTCTGAACCATCGACAGCTTTTGCAGCCCTATCCCAGGACGTTTGTGGAAGTTGAACTCTGACGCGTGGTGTGGGCCCGACATATTTAGTGCCCATACCTCTCCTTAGATCTGAGGGATCGACATAGGGATTACCCAAATCGTCGAAAGCCTCTGATGTTTCCTCTTGATTTTCAATGGCATAAATCCGATGATATTTTGTGCTCGGATCTATGTTGGGTTTGGTGACATCATTGTTGAGATTGATGAAAACCTTGCCCACCGTGATAGATTTGTCGATGAAGTCGTAACTCGTCGACATCGCTTGAGCCATCGCTTATATATGAGTCCGCAGATGACTCAAACGACATGTCGCCGAAGATCTTGGCGAGTTTCTCTCTTGCTCGGTGCCGACGTAATGTGTTGCCGAAGTTTCTTCTTCTCCCGACTCGGTTGACGATGCATAGCTTGAAAAATCGGAATCGACCGCCGACGATCCCGACGAAATCGGAATTTCGACACGATACGATCCTTCCTTCTCGACGCGAAAGTGAAACCTTCCGAACGTCATCTCCATGGGCTCCGCCAGATACGCATATGCATCCAAACGGGAGGGTGGGTGAGGAACAAAATCGACAAGACCAGCAGCGATCCGTTTACCTCGATCCATTGCGTTGCTTGCGGTTGACGATGTCGAAGATCTTGAACGTGCCATCGAGATCAGATCCTTACGCCTCTAATTCCCACGGACGGCGCCAATTGACAAGGTATCAACTTGTCAATGCCTACGGGTTATAGGCTAGGGTTTAGTTAGAAGTAGAGGGCAAGTAGATCTCGAAGGTTTCAGCCGAAAAGTACTCGACGATTATGAAAATTAGGGTTTGTGAACAATGATTCGATGATCTCCTCGCCCCTCGACTCCCCCTTTATATAAGAGGTGGAGCCGAGGGTTTCGTTTTGTACAAGTTACAGAGTCCGGGACGGTTTCTAACTCATCCCGCCAGATTACAAACAACACTTCCTATTACAACTCTACTTTCCTTAATATATCTTGGGCTCTCGAACCTTCTTATTCTTCGGGTAGTGGGCCTTCATTAAACCCCGGGTACTATCTTTGGCAGGCCCATTTGGGATGCCTATGTCAGTAACAAAAAATAGGAAAAAAATACATCATGGAGCCGACATGGTTGCCACAAAAATCAACCAACGAAACCAGACACAAGGTAGATGTAGCCATATATTTGATCACAGTTGATGATTGACACTATTAGTGAGGAAATTAATGCAGTCAAACAAATGCATAATTATGGATAGTGAGAGCAAGGCTGGTGTTGGAGTATATGATTTTGTTAAATAATCTAAATTGCGTGATGATTTTTTATGTCTACTTCGACACAATGGGTCATTTAATGTCACCCTGCTGAGGTTTGCACATAAGTTGAGAGAACCAAGATTAGATTAAATAGCTAGCATCATTGATGGAGGGCATGCCAGCATCCGGGCGGGCCTCACGAGGTTCACATCCAACGGGGAGATCATGAGTGGAGGGAAAAGTTTCTATGAGGGAGGGCACGAGAGCGGCGAGGTGGTAGCGATGATGGAGGGCAGGGCTAAGGAGGGCATGGAGGTGCACATCGGTGGACGTGGGGACAGTTAAGAGGATGTTGGCGGTGTCATGAGAACTGGAGTCACGACCAAATTGGAAAATTATCCCAATCCAAAATCGGGTTGGAGCGCCACCGATGACATGGCAAAATGGTGGGTCCCACAAAGTATGAAATCGGTCAAACATGATTTTTTCCATCGATGAGTGGGGGTCTCACATGTTAGAAATAGGTCAAAACGACATGACAATGAGGCCTGACCTAACACAAATGGAGTGAAGAGCGCCCGGTGGCTTTGATGCAACAATTCAGAGGAAGTCACTGGCTCGATGCACCAAATTCTGACTAAGTTAGCGGCAACGTCCATATTTCGGCGTGCGGTAGTAGCATAAGAAAAAAAAAAAAAATCTCTACTTCCCATGTCTTGATCTGGATGTAATTCATTGTTAATTGGACACATGATCTGGACTGGATCAAGTATCGCTGTTCCACGTTGGGTAGTTTAATTTACGATTTGGACATGGATTTCCAGGCTTAGGAAGGAGGCTGGGAAGCGAGGGGAGACTTTGAACCGGTCCTAACGTTAGCGACGGCTACTCGGAATTATATGACTTCTATGGAGCGTCCAACCAAGGAAGCAAGTGCACATAATAAAAACGCAGGCACGCGCGGTCCGTGGTTGGAGTATCTTCTAATCTCAACCGCGAACTGATCAGAGTCCCAGACGAAAGAAAGAGAGCACAGAGGAGCCCGCCGCGAGAGAGCAAAAGATATTGACTAGGTTCTTCCAGCGACGACCATGGGGCGGGGTGTTCTGGAGGTGCTTCTGGTCGACGCCAAGGGACTCGCCGGCAACGATTTCCTGGGTGAGCCACTCGAATCACCACCACGCATGTTCTTGTTTAAGCTTCTTCGATTTGCTCCGTTCATGTGTCCGGCGGTGGATGGAGATTGATTCATCTGTTCTTACCTGTACTTGCAGGGAGGCTAGACCCGTATGTGGTCGTGCAGTACCGGAGCCAGGAGCGCAAGAGCAGCACCGCCCGAGGTCAGTTGCTCCCAACAGCTCTCTCTGTTCCTTATCGTCTCGACAGAAACTCTCTTCCTGATTTCGAAGAACCTTCATTTTTCTTCCAACGATGACCATGTCTGCGCAAAGCAAATCTACGATTTGATAAATTAGGAGCCACCGTTGACATTGACAGTCGACGAGTTCGCAGTCGTAACGCTTCTTTTCTAGATATAAACCGTGTGCTGTAATGCAGACCAGGGGAGGAACCCGAGCTGGAACGAGGTGTTCAAGTTCCAGATCAACTCCACCGCGGCCAACGTGCAGCACAAGCTCATCCTCCGGATCCTGGACCACGACAACCTCTCCAGCGACGACTTCCTCGGCGAAGCATCGTGAGTAGAGTACTCCTAGTTATCGACCCAGCTAGAAAAGCAAAACTGAATCTAGCTGTTGAATCTACTTACTGCAGCATCAACGTCGCCGATCTGATCAGCATAGGCGTGGAGAAGGGCACCTCGGAGCTGAACCTGGCCAGGTACAGCGTGGTCACCGCCGACAACTCGTACCGCGGCGAGATCAAGGTTGCCATCACCTTCACCGCCGCAAAGGTACACAAATTGGCTCATGGTTTTGTACAGTTCGTTTGAGATCACCCGCGGGACTGGTTTTTGAGACGGTGATGTTCTCTGTTGCCAGGTTGAATAGGGTGGAGGACAAGTTGGAGCCTGGTTGTAGCAGCCTCCGTGATTAGATGCCTGCCTTGTGCCTATGATTGATGCAGCTCCAAGTGTATGTACATTTGCATCTCTAGTGTTAGATGCATAGCCAGAAGTCAGAACAGGTTAGAGTCGTCAGCTCCGTTAAATGTGATTCTGATTCTTTTGAAACGATAGAGATTTCTGCATTGCTACCGCGTCTATGCTTGCGAGGTTGACGTGATTGGAAATTTGGAATTGTATGTGCCTTGATTGCATATATGTAGCTTTTTTGTTTGTACATAATCGGACCAGTTTACTATCTTAGAGTCGCCAACATCCGTCTGTAGTTCCGAATTTTACTGAAACGGCATAGATTGTTCCTTTGCTGAATGCGGAAAACTGAAACGGCATAGAGTGCTCCTTTCCTGTACGCCGGCTCTGCAGTGTTTCGCCGACAAGGAAATGATTTCTAGCTCCCTACCAGCAATGCCGCGTGCTCGGCAAGTCAAAATTGCCAGCCTGAACCTGGGGGCCGACGGCTGCGGGACGCACGCCATGCGGTTGGGGCCGAGCACGAAGGCCGCATGTGCGCAGCTCCCGTCGCATTATCTGATGAGAGGTTCCATGCGGCGGGCGTGACGCACCGACGCTCGAACAAACGGAACCCCGCATTATCTGAACTTCCGTTGCCATTTCCGATGACGCTTGGGCGGAACATCGAATCGAGAGGAGCGCTGGCAGCGCCGACTGCCGCCCACGCGTCTAATGGGATCTCTGCTGCATTGCTAGTGCAGTGTCATACTGTCATCCTAGGGGTAATTCTCGGGACGGGCACTCCCTCTAGAAGAAAGTCCAAAAAAAACTTGTTTAGGGACGTCTCGAGAGCTATCTGAAACAACAATCAATTTGGTCCGATTATGTTCATTCAGAATTTCAGATCGTGCATCGGATAGAAATTGGCTTGCGGTCCGGCGGCTCATACCTCAGCGATGCGACCCACTCGGTCCGCGATGGCCATTTTACCCCGTTGGCCGAAGACAACAAACAAATGAAACTCAAATGAAACTCCTGAGCGAGTGTCAACAACACTGCCGCCTACTCATCTTCCTCCACTCCTCGTCCTCGGTGAGATCGACAAGCATGGGAGCTGTCCATGGCCCCAGTTCCGGGCACGCAAGGTACTCCGGTGCCCCCTCCTACGGAGGAGACGGCGGTGGCCGTGGCACCATCTGCCCTACCATGCGGCCCACGACGGCGGTGGCAGCGCTCCAACACGGGGACGTAGTGGTATTTGCGCTCCCGTGGATGGGGCGGCTGGTGGCGAGCCACCGCCGCAGCGGTTTGCAGCCCGACAAAAATCTGTCGCGCATGGAGGCGGTGATAGGTTTTGGGCGTGTGGATGTGAACGTCGTGGCTGTGAGGACCGGCAACGATGGCACGACGAGGATCCCACCTCATGGTCGTTCACCATATTCTTCAGTCATGATGACATCTTCATAGACAACGACGGTGGTGGTTTGCTGGCTTCTAGTAATGGCACTGGCTGTGGAAGCAGGGAGGAGAGATAGGCGCAGGGCTAGTATAAGTAGCCCTCGCCATCAATTACCGCGCAGATTGCTGTGCCATCGGCCTCAACGCCGGCGCAAGAGTTGAGGCGGCGGTGGCAGTGGTTAATGAAGGTTTTGATGGACATTGTTGTTGCCATCGGGTCGCTTCCATGCGGTGCGCGCGATGCATATGGGCAAACACATTTGTCTTCCAAATTTGGTGGACGGATGGTTCGCGATGGACGGGTTGGTTCGTTTGAATCGCGTCGCTGAAGCGTGCGCGACCAATCCTCCTATCTGTCTTGATATTCTTAGCTTGTGATCGACTTTACCATGATTAATTATTGATAACTGATTCTTGTTGGAATCACTCCCATGTTCTTGCCTTCTTGCTAGTAATGACTGGTTCAACTATAACTGTAGAGCTGCCCAGTTCAAAAAAAAAAAAAAAAAAAACTGTAGAGCTGCCAAATGGTAGACTGGTGTGGCATGGCCTGTTCCGCACAGATCGAGCTTGTGCGCTGCCGCGACTTGTCTTCCACCTCTCGCCGAATTCGACCTTGGAAGAACTGAAGAAGCCATTATGAACGTACCCGTACACAAATTAGCTGAGGTCGAGCTCATACGATGAGAATTCCAGGAGCTGGGATGACGAAGCAAGCTGTATTATTCCACGAGCCGCGACGGGCGGACGGCCTCGCCGGGGACGTTTCCGGCCCAACCGGACGGCGACCGTCGTGGTTCCAGGATCACCCCGAGCAAAACGGCCGTAGTGGGATGGATCAAGCGCGCACAGGCTGCACGCTGGCGGCGTCTACGCGCCTACCAGTCCTGTAGCGTGGAAACTTGGAGCCCATCGGTGTGGAAATTGGGAACGGGTGTGCCGAACAGGCCGGCCGGTAGCCTGCGTATATATATGGGGCGCGAATGCTTTGTGCAATCCATGCAAAAGATATACGTACACACCTAGCAGATACGTACACAGAGAGCTAGCTAGACTCGATTTGGTGGCAGGAGGATCACTGGAGATGGCAGCGCATCGTGCTGCTGCCTACATGGTTGCAGCGGCGGCGTTGGTCCTTGGCGTGCTCGCAGCCATTCCGGCAGGTAATTAATCCAGATTACTCTCAACTCTCACTTAATTACTAGAATTAGGATACTGTCCCACTGCTCAGTGCTCACGAATCGATCCATCATCCACACTGACAGCGGTGCAGTCCATCGGCGTGTGCTACGGCGTGAACGGCAACGGGCTACCCTCTGCGAGCGACGTTGTGCAGCTCTACCTGTCTAACGGCATCTCCGGCATGCGCATCTACTCCCCCGACGGGGCCAACCGCGACACGCTCCAGGCCCTGAGAGGCAGCGACATCGACGTCATCCTCGACGTCGGCAACGGCCATCTCGCTGACCTCGCCGCTTGCGGCGCCAACGCAGACTCCTGGGTCCAGGCCAATGTAAAGCCTTACAAGGACGTCAAAATTAAGTACATCGTGGTCGGCAACGAGGTTCCCGACCTAGGCGGCAGCACGTGTGACATCCTCCCGGCCATGCACAACGTGCACGACGCGTTGGCCAGGGCCGGCCTCGGCGGCATCAAGGTCTCCACGGCGGTGAACTCGGGCGTCACAACCGGGTTCCCGCCATCCCAAGGCACCTTCTCCGCCGGCCACATGCCGCCCATCGCGCAGTACCTCGCCAGCACCGGGGCGCCGCTGCTCGCCAACGTCTACCCCTATTTCACTTACACGGCCACGCCCGGGAACGACCTCAACTACGCCCTCTTCACCTCGTCGGGCACGGTGGTGCAGGACTGGAACGGCCTCGGGTACCAGAACATGTTCGACTCGCTCGTGGACACGTTCTACGCCGCCCTCGAGAGCGCCGGCGCTGGAAGCGTCACCATCGTGGTGTCCGAGAGCGGGTGGCCCTCGGCCGGTGACACAGCGGCGACCCCGGGCAACGCGCAGACATACAACCAGAACCTCATCAAACACGTCGGGCAAGGAACGCCCAAGAGGCCGGGGGCGATCGAGACGTACGTATGCGCCATGTTCAACGAGGACAAGAACACTGGGGCTGAGATCGAGAAGCACTTCGGGCTGTTCTACCCGGACCAATCACCAGTGTACTCCATCAGCTTCTAAATCTATATCTATATCTATACCTATCAAATAATAATAATAATAAATTACAACCCAACAATTTTTTGGACTAATTTATCCAGTGGAGGACCTACGGGGTATGCCGTATATGCCATGGCATACCCCAAGGCCCAGCTCGCTGCTTGTTGCTAGCTCATGGACGCTAGCTCTAATCTGACTTATAGAGTATTTGGCTCACACAAAACTTACTAGTACTAGTGCAAGGGACCAAAAAAGCTAGCTCGTGTATGTTTTCCAGCATCTAGTAACTACTGTATGACTAGTATTAGAGCTAGCTCATTAGCTCATTAGTAACTATTGTATATATACATGCATGCTAGCTCTATGACTCAAACGTAACTTGGACAGGTACACGCTCATGTAGACTAGTTGGATTAATTCCACAATCCCAATTGGTTTTTCTCCTGCCGGTTGAACTAACTCGGCATTTGGCCCTCGGCTCACTTAATTAGAGTTTTAATCCATTCGGAGTTTTAGATACATGTCCATCGGCGAGAGGAACTAGACTACGCATACCTATCCTTGGAAGCCCACAACCACGACAACATGCCGTAGGCTCCACGATAATATCCGATTGTTGTACTTACATTATTTCTCAATTTAATCTTTCTTTTAATGTTATTTATTGCATATAAATTGATTTGCATTGAAAATTTTGTAGTTCTTTACAAAAATTATTATATGGATCAAACAACGATGCAAGTCAAAATTTTCTTGTGGCATATCCTATGATAAAATCCTAGGTCCACCACTGAATTTACCCTTCCACCAAATTACATATTAGACAAACTACCATCTTACCTGTGAACCAAGGCATAGCCCGGTGGCAGTGAGCTGCTGATAGCTCTCAGCCCGTCCGAGTTCGAGTCTCCGTACTCACATTCTCGGTGTTGTGCACGCAATTATCGCTATCAAATAATTCGCGACATGAAAAAACAATTATAGCAGAAAATGAAAACCACCGCACGACCCTAGAGAGCGCGAGGTGGGGAGTTGTGCGGGAACCGGTGATGAGGCGGAGAACGCTGAGCGTCTTGCCACGGGAAGCCTCAACGAGGAGACCGACGATTTCCGTGCGGTACCTGGTGGCGGTGCTACCACTCACCTTGAGGAAGGTCAGAGATGGGAGGGGAGCTTCAGGTGGTAGCGTTCCCGCCGCAAACCGCCTCCAGATACGGCGTCCCCTGGTGGCCTCGCTAGAAGACGATGCGGCAGCAACGGCACTGCGACGCGGCGGCCACGGGGAGCAACGTGGAGAGAGGGAGGAGGTGAACTAGACTACGGAATCTGAGGAGGAGGACATCGCCGATCTCGCGCTGTGTAATCCATCATCGTCCTCGTCACTGCCTTCTCCCTTCCACAGACGACTGATCAACCCGCCCAACCAGGCCGTTTCCTGATACCTTCAATTAACTTATGTCTGTTAGTACAGTTTTTTCAGCACGACTTAGTGTTTTATTGCTTCACTTATCAGTCAATATGCAGCTGCCCCTGCAGTTTGCCCAAATTTCTCTAGGTGTCCCAGCTGGTAATTTCATCTAACTAGTTGAATGCCCGTGCGTTGCTACGGACCCATAAGTTTATTTCCCTATCACCCATGTAAACATTCAATGATGACATCATCTAGATTGAGAAAGAACATGTTGTTTGGGTTAATCAAACAATCATATGTTGGCTTTACTTCCTTTCTAATATCACCCTCTCCCTCTGCACTCTCACAATATGGTACTTCCATGTCTGAAATAGCATTTTAAACAGCTAGTTGATTATACCAAAAACCAATGTCATATAATTATCTATGTGACATTTACATCCAAGGTTCTAACAGTGCATTAAAAATCCACATATAGCACAATTTCTCTTATTTTTTTCATCAGTGACCATCAATATGTAATTTATTGATACATGTAATAACAAACCATTAAGAATTGGAAGTTCTATTAACCCAATAAACAGTCAGCCGTGGTTTACCAAACATGCTATAGAGACACGTCAAAGACATCTCTAGCGGCAATCCAGTAAAACCATTCTTTTGCAAACTAATTTAATTAACTATTTCTTGATTGTATCTCACCGTTCCTTCACTCGCCAGTGCTCTCTCTCACACATGCTTCATACCATTTTGGATTTTTGGGCCTCTTCTCCAAGTGTCGCTCTTCTTCCTTGTACTTTGGGCATTAGCTCAAACCGATACAACATAAACAATAAAGAAATTAGTATTCCTTATATGTCCCCGCCTTCAAGTAAGTAGAAAAATGGAAATAAAGCAGATAGAAGATGTCGAGATAAGCATACTGAAATGGAAAAAACAAAGACAAAAAAACATATGTATTTCTAGACATAAGCACATGTGCCTCGAGTAGTTATGTGCTTTTGCCTCATTGGTCCAACATTATTGTTGAATTTATGCTGGCAAACGAATTCATTTTCTTGGTCAGGAAAAAATTACCACCAGCCATATAAGTAACCCAAATTGACTCCTTGCTGGAGTGGAAACAATTGTAGAAGGTTATCCTTTAACTATACAAAGTTGTTAAAAAGTGTGATTTTTTGAACCGGCAATGATTGACGGCCCTATTTTCATTACAAATGCTCTACTTGATATGCATTTGAACCTTACATGCAGATATTGCATCTTCGTCAAGACAAAGAAAAAAACAGGTAAAGTGACTTATGGAGATATTCTGCTTACATACCGTATGCTTTAATCAGGTGATGTAACCAATTTACAAGCCCCATGGATCATGTGCTTTCAGTTTGTTCCACCATGCCTTGTCTGCAACAACGTGAGCACATGAAGCTCCCTCTGTATCTGCGGTGCTAAACATAGCATACTTACAGTAAATGCACCATAAAAATTAAATGAACATGAAAGTAAAGAAGAGTCGTTTATACATCTTTGAAATGTGTAGGTTGCCCCAGTTTTGTCTCATGCCGGCACTATGCTACCGCCCTACATGCCAACGTCAATGTTGATGCAGCACCAGAGCCCGCATGGCCGGCCACCGCCGCCACCCTCGTCAGAGGTCATGCCCCTGTGTAGGGGATAGAGGGGCAGCGGCTGAACGGAGGGTTGCTGGCACGGTGGGTGGATGAGGCCCCAACAATCAACAAAGAAAGTAAAATTTGAATTTGAATTTAGCTATAGTCATGTTAACTTGCGGATATATGTAGATCATCTAAGCCACGAGACGCATTCAGAAGTCTGAAACTTCCATCTGTAAACAGGTCAAAATAAGTGAGATGATCAACAGTAAGAATCATTTTATGTGTTACTTGAGTAATAACAGTGGATTGAGATTACTACTCTGTATCAAATAATGAAATCATTCACAAAAATAATAATAATGAAATATTCAGGAAATTAACACTTTTGACCCTTCAGCAATCAGCATCCTGCTCAGTTGAACAAACACCAGTAGTCTTAGATACTAATTTTTCAGAATACTGCAATTAGTATACAACTTCCATTGCATCGACTGCAATTGTTTTCAACAGTCAACACCACAAGATATAGTAGCAAGGGTATCCAATAACTACAGGGGACATGACTGACATGTAATCAGAGGGTGGTTACCTAGACGTTCATGCGGATCTCATTGTTCATCAATTCATAGGCGAGGATGTAGATCTCTTCTCACGCCTCCTTCAGCAGCATGAACCGGTGGCTTGGCACCAGCACCATCCGGATTTGGGGTCTCCCGCTGCACATCTCGCTCGAAATCAATAGATCTAACCGCGGCCGCTCGACAACGCCCTACACGTGCATGCGCACCGCGCCGGTAGCAGCATGAAGCTGATGCAGCGGCGTTAAGGGTAAAAGGAGTTGAGAAGGGAGATGTATTTTTTTGACGGGGCGAAGGGAGAAGTATTGTGATGGAAGCTGCCATGGCAGATGACGATGGCATGTGTGATAAAATTGGATCCGGCTGAAAAATAGAGGAAGGAAATTAAGTGATGGCCAGACCCACGAGCTAAGGCATACACCGTGATTTTCTAGGGAGAATTAATCACGTGAAGCGGCCAAGGTTTGGCAGGGAGGAAATTAAGATCCGATCATCATAGCATGATTGATGATACTACATGGTGAGAATCTTTCCGGGAGTGCCATATGCGGCAGGGAATTAACTGATATTAATTGCGATTAGATACAGTGTTAGCGGCAAACAAGGAAATGTGGACGGACGAATTACCTTGGAATCAATCAAACGTTGGTTGTGATCGCGGAGACTGTTAGATTACATTGAACGGTGTGGATGTTCCCAATCTCCTCACCAAACACGTTGTATAACGTACGACCAACTGGAATATAATAGTAAAGATTTCCTATGATGGGCCATGGCTCGTGTGTATGGTAAATAGCGCACAGTGTTGTTACAATAAGTGAGAATTTGGCATGGCACTTAACCAATATTATAAGTTCAATTATTCAAACTAAACGAAGCAATGCGATATTGCTAAGAGGAAGCAATGTGGTCATAGTTGTACTATGTATTTTTTATAGTGTTATTCATAGTGTAGCTAAGAGAGGAAGTAATATAATATGATATTGCCCAGCACATGCGCAGCACATGGAGAAAACACCTCCGATTACCCGTGCGCTCGTGCAGGCCATGCACCTTCCTGAGCAACAACGAGCTTTAGACCATCTCTAGGCCCGTTCCTCAAACCATGCCCAAAACGATTTAGGATGCGCCAGATCAAAAAAAGTTCCCAGCCACGTTCCCTAAAACCGATTTTTGTCTGGCGCGGTTGGATACGGTGTCCGGCGCCCGAGCCCGTTCTCGCTACACAGGGGACGCTCCGGGGACGCCGGACACAACGAAAAGCGAGGCGATGCGTGGCGGGACCGATGCGTCAGCGGCACAGGAAAAATTCGTCCACCGCTCCCACCTAATCGCGCCTCTCCCGCCACATCGCGCCTCTCTCGCCGCGCATTTCTGCCATCCCAACACATTTGACCTATCCCGCCGATTCATTTCTCCCTCCCGCCGTCACTATGCTGGTCCTCCCGCCACCACCCTCTCCCCATCCATGGCGCCGCCGACTGCCCCTAAAAAAATGGCCAAGAAAGCGGCCAAGAGGCCACCGGGAAATGAGACGAAAGGGGCGAAGGCGCCCTTCGCGAAGCCGCGGAAGGCGCCGTCTCCGAAGAAGCCGCGAAAGGCTGGACCGCTGATCAGTGGCATCAAGACTGTCTGCGCCGGAAGATGTCAACGGCGGAGCGGAAAGGACGGAGTGCGGCGCAACTAGAGAAGAAGGCGTTGGCGGCGCGCGCGCACCAGCACGCGCTGGCCGGGTGTATCACTGCCACCAACGTGAGCCCATGGAGTACGACGATGCCGCCATACATTCCGGGAGTGTTGTCCCCGTCGACATCCGGGTTCTAGAACGACAACCCCTCTGCCACTCCCGGGTGCGTGACACCAAACTTGTCACTGCGGTACGAGGATGCGCTGCCTCATGGCGGCTTCAACCCCAACGCTATGGTCTACTCCCCGACGTACGAGCCATCAGCCGGTCCGGAGGGCGCCCCGTTCAATGGCCGCAGGGGCCCGCTCGAATTCAACGACGCCGATGCTGAGGAGGAGGACGAGGTGGAGGAGGACGAGGAGGAGGAGGGGGAGGGGTGGAGGAGGGGGTGGAGGACGACGAGGATGGCGACGAAGAGGACAACGAGGGTGTCGGTGAGGATGTCGATGATCTCGTGGAGGTTAAAGCGGATGGGCATAAGTCGTTCACGCTGATGCATTGCTATAGCAAGCTCAAGAAGAACCCCAAATGGAAGTTGACGTGAGTTTCGGTATCGAAAGGGAAAGACGCCATTGATCTGGATGCGCCGCTGGCAACATCGGCAGGGCGCCCTACCAGCAACAAGGCTGCCAAGGCCGCCTTGGCCGACGCTGCATCGTCCGAGAAGACGCAGGCGTCGCTCACGCAGTGCCTCGTCGAGGTCTCCTCGACCTTGCTCTCCCGCGACAAAAAGGCCGAGGAAACGTGGGCGGCGCTGCTCAAGAAGCAACAAGAGAAGATGGAGCTGAAGAAATGCAGGGACGACATGTCCCTGCTGAGAGCGTCAACAGAAGGAATGTCTCCCCGGACGCGGGCGGCGCACAACTTCTACAAAGGCCAGATCCTCGACGCCATCGAAGCCAAAATGGCGGCGGCCGAGGCGGCATCCGAGGCGGTGGCCCAGGCAGTGGCAGCGGCTCCAACCCCGGAGCAAGAGCTGGCAGACGCGTCTGCGACAACATCCGCTACTACACCTACGTCGGCCTCTGCCTCGACGTCAGCGACAGAGCATGCACACCGGGCAGATCACGACGAGTTCATCGTCATCGACGGGCCTATGTCGACTCAGCATGCGTTGTCGGCGTCGACGTCGCCCAACCCCAACCCCGTCTTCTAAAATTCTATCGTCGGCCTGTGATATGATCACGCGCCCAGTACTTTGATCGCCGCTACTCTGATCGCGACAACTTCGGCGGGAACGATCTCTTTTGAATGCAAACTATTTGAATTTCTCATTGGGGACGGTGTTTGGGGGACGCGATTGGGGAGCGACGTCCCTCAAACGCGGCACGAACAAAACTCGTCCCCCAAACGCTCGATCCGGCGCCGTTTGGTGGACGGTTTGGGGGACGCGACTGGAGATGCTCTTAGTCGACGATCCAAGGTAAAAAAATAAAAAATCAATCTACTTCTCTCTTTCCGATCAGAGTCATGAGCTGCTGGAGTAATATTAACTGTTTGATTCACCGACTGCTCGATGAATTTATCTTGAGATCAAACAATGTTCATTATATCCTATATATCCTTCAACAATATTAGTTTTCTGAAAATTGTGTTGAGCAGTTGCCGTTTGGTTTGAGATTTGATAATCTATTATGGAATTGCTGTAGAGAACTGAGAAGATTGATGGATGAGAAAAGAAACCCGAATCATCAAATGGATCAAATTATTTAAAGCATGTGTACAACTATAATTTCATTAATTTCTTCGGATATTGGGAAGATTATAGCTGAACCAGAGCCTGAATGAGTTCTATAATAAATTATCCATCACTAGATGATTAGAGTACAACTATTGTGTGGACAAAGATTATTCGGTTGAAGTCTTTGTCCAAAAAAGTGCTCCTTAATGTACTTAGGTACGCAAGTGAGTTTGTAGAATGAATATATGTTCATTTCAGATTGTCTACTATTTTATACACATAAGTTTTAACATGTCATATATTGGTTATCAAAAAATAAACTCGAAGGCCGTAGCAAGCGCACGGGTATTTAGCTAGCCTCTATATATACTTTCAAAGAATCATGGCAATCAACACACAAAATTTTAAGGTTTTAAATTTTACATAGTATCAGAGTGCTTAGTCTCGCGACACTGATCCTACACTACTAGGAAAAGTCCTACAGATGAAATTTGCAGTGCCGGCGCACCAGCAAGTACACGCGCCGGTGGTAAATAGTGTCGGTGCACCCATGTGTCGCCACGCCGGCGATGAAGTTGTACTACCGCCGCACCCACCAGAAACACGCGCCGGCGATAAATCCTGGCCGTGGCTCGCCCGATCCGGGTCAGGCCCAAGAATTACTGTCGGTGCACCAGGGAAGTGGCGCGCCGGTGGTAATTCTCTATTGCCGGCGCGCCCCTTGCCTGGTGCACCGGTAGTAATTTTTGGGCCTGGCCCGCGCCAAATACAGCCGGGTGCGCTAAATACTGTCGGCGCAGCCACACCCTGGTTCGCCGGCAGTAACCTGGGCACTTATTTCTGCCACCAACCGGCCACTCACCCCACTACTCCTCGCACACAATTTCTCCCACACCTCCCAACCCTTCTCCCAACCCTGCCAATTTTTGCCCCTTTCTACCTCAAATTTAGCCAATTTGACCAAAGAAATTAATATTTTTTTGAGCGAGTCTTCCCTTTCTACATGCACCTCCCACATCCCTATGTAGATCTAGATCTATCACGTATTGACCGCTCAATCTATATCTAGATCTAGATCTAGAGTGTCGGAATCCATACGTCATGTGGTCGCGGCGTGATGTCTGGATCTCGTCTACTAATATATCAACCAAATAGGTGATTAATGAACAAATGGAGGAACGAAATCATCATATATTGGAAATTTGAAGCAATTAAAGCGTGTGTGTGTGGCATATATATGTTGTGTTTGTGCTTGTG
The DNA here is from genome assembly GCF_022539505.1 of Lolium rigidum. Taxonomy (NCBI): domain Eukaryota; kingdom Viridiplantae; phylum Streptophyta; class Magnoliopsida; order Poales; family Poaceae; genus Lolium; species Lolium rigidum. Next base: position 79,132,433 of record NC_061513.1, read on the forward strand.
TCGGCGTTGAAAATGAGTTGCCAACGTTGTGCCGAAATGTTGATTCGTTTAGTTTTTATTTCGGCACATTTCTGGCGCTCCTATGTCCTACTGTGTAGGAAGGTCATGCCAAAATTTTCCGTGAAAACTACCGACAGTTGCATGGTTCTAATCAATTATACATCTTGCCATGCAGGCGATAATGGTCATCAAGATGAGGGAAAGCGTCATGATGTGATGTATTGTGTCCGTGTCGAAAATGTATGAAAATAACCTCACAGAGGTATTGTGTCCGTGTCGAAATTGCAAACTAGGGAAATGGTTTAACCCCTATTCAGGCAAAGTGCAGGGGCACCTGCTCAGAAATGGTTTCATGCATGGACACACTCAATGGATGAGTGATGATGGCGCGTAGGTCAATAGGGCGACGACAACATGTGGTAATGGCCGGCAAAAAGGAGGGCATCATGATATTAATGACGATGAAGAGTTTGTCGCACAGGATGATGCAGATCAGTATCATGATGAACAAAATGTTGACGAGGCGGACAATAACCTTGACAACGACGAAGAGGTGACACTAGATTTTGTCGTGCGGGACCCTCATCTTCAAGATCTGCTTCTCGAAAAGACAAAAGGCGCCAGGCGGAAATCAAAGCTTGAGAAACTGGAGATAGACTCGAATACTTCGTTGTGAGACTCATGTCGTGGGTTGGAGGAGTCCCGCTTGAGAGTAGCGCTCGATGTGCTGCAGATGATGGCGAAACACGGATGGATGGACGCAAGCATCAACGACATTCTGGAATACTTGAAAGATCTTCTTCCTGCCGGGAACACGTGTCCTGGTAGTCTAGCCGAGGCCAAGAGAATCACGTGCCCTCTCGACTTACCCCACGAAAAATAGCACGCCTGCATCAACGACTGTATCATTTATCGCAAGGAGCACGTGGACAAAACCAAATGTTCGTTGTGTGATGTTGAACGGTACAAGAAAGGGAAGAAGAAAGCTCCTCGGAAAGTTGTGTCGTACTTCCCGCTCGCTCCCCGGCTGCAATGGTTCTTCGCGGACCGCAAGGAAGCAAAGCTCATGCGCTGGCACGCTGAAAGAAAGGAGGCAGTGCTGAATGATGTAGAGCGGATTGAACACCCATTGCTGACACACCCTTCGGATGCAAGCCAGTGGAAAGCATTAGACATTGAATTCGGAAGTTTTGGGGCAGATCCCAAAAACATCAGGTTGGGTGCGAGCACGAACGGATTCAATCCGTTCGGAAACCAGAGGAGCACACATAGCACCTGGCCCGTGTTTGTATGGATCTACAACCCCCTGACTGTGAAATAAAAGGAAGTACATACAGATGAGTATTCAAATTCAAGGGCCGACACAGCCAGGAAACGATATCAACATGTATCTCGAACTATTAAAGGAGGAGCTTGAAATGTTGTGGGCGGAGGAAGGGGTAGATACATGGGACACCATCGCAGAAGAATATTTCCCTTTGAGAGCCACGTTGATCACGACAGTGCAGGACTACCTTGGATACAGTGATATTGCGTGCCAGCTGTGCCATGGTCACAAGGCATGTGTCAGGTGCATGGAAGAGACGGTGTTTTTGCAGCTTGGTAAGGATCCCGGCTCTTCGAAAACCATTTACATGGGGCATCGAAGGTGGTTACACAAGACTGGCCCATGGAGAAAGCGTGGAGATCTGTTCGATGGTACAGATGAGCCCCGAGGACATCCACGTAAGAAGAGCGGCGAAGAGATCGATATATTACTGAAAGGTTGGAAGGAGTGCCCTATGCCGGGAAAGATTCATCAAAATCCCGGAGAAAAGAAGAAAAGGGCAATGACGCCGCTCATGGGTGTATGGAAAAGGAGGTCCGTGTTTTGGGACTTGCTGTACTGGAAAATTCTCAATACACCTCACTGCCTTGATGTCATGTATATCACAAAGAACGTGTGCGAGAGCTTGCTTGGCACTCTTCTCGACCAAAGATGGGCCAAAAGTAAGACACAACCTAAAAGTGTTGGGCATCAGGGAAGATCTTCAGATCCTGCCGACCCAAGATGGATAGTCGAAGGAGGAGACACACGCGGTCAGAAGCGCAAAAGGATTAAGCAGCAAGACTATTACTGCCCCCTCCTGCTTCACTTTTAGTCCAGCTGAGGTCGATCAATTTTTCAATTGCCTTGTAGAAGTCAGAGTGCCCTTCGGTTACTCAGGGATAATAAGAAGATACATGGACCCCAAGAAACGGAACTTCAGCGGCATGAAGTCTCACGACGTCACGTGATGATGACGTAGATTCTTCCGGTTGCAATCCGAGGTATGGATGACCATGTCCGTGCAACGCTGACTGGGGTCTGTAACTTCCTTGACGTCATAACTCGGAAGTTGATAACCGTGAAGAAACTCACAAGGCTCCAGGAAGATATCGTGGTGATCCTGTGTGAGCTTGAGATGTACTTCCCGCCTGCATTCTTTGACGTGATGGTCCATCTGTTGGTGCATATCATAGATGATATCACCAATCTAGGGCCAGCATTCCTACACAATATGATGTCGTTTTAAAGAATGAATGGGGTCATTAAAGGATACGGTCATAACAGGTCGCATCCGGGTGGAAGCATCGTCCAGGACTGGCTCACCGAAGTGTGCATCTCTTTCTGCACGAATTATGTAGACATCGAGAACCCTGTTGGTTTGCCTCAAAACAAGCACTTCCGTAGGTTTAAGGGAATAGGCCACACAAATGGAAGGAGGGAATTGCGCGTGCACATGTCTGGTCGGACTTCCGACTTTGATAGGGCCAACTTAGTAGCGCTACAACACATTGACTTGATCGATCCTTGGTTGACAGAGCACAAAATCATGATAGAGAACAGTGGCAAGCCGATGACAGAAGCAGAAATATTCAGAGAGCACAACTCCTCTTTCGCGCGCTGGTTCAAATACTATGGAGCTGCGCCTACACGCGCACATACATGTCGAACTGGAGCACTGCGTTGAAGGTGGTGTGGTTTGCGGAGTATGTCCGGAGCAGGCCGTACCCGGTGGCTCCACGGAACGCGCCGGTGCCGCCAACGACCGGCAGCTCCCTAACGGGGTCGAGGATGGCGTCCCTTGCGAGCACGGCGATGGTGCTGCCGTTGTGCCGCCCCGCCGTGAAGACCATGTTGACGGTCAGCATCAGCGCGAAGTCCGTCCGCGACGCCAAGATGTAGAATCCTTACGCCGTGCCGATTGCGGGGGACGCCGCGTTGGGCCCGTCCGCCAGAGGATCGTCGATGACGAACATATCCCCGAAGCGGATGGCAGGATCGACGGGCAGCGGCGTCACTCCCCTGGCGACGCGCACCGCCATCGCCGGGCTCGACGGCACCACCGTCACGATGTCGTGCATGTAGAACTTGATGTGCGTCGTCGTCGTCTTCCTGGCCGCGGCTGCTTCCACGAGGAGGGGGGCCGAGGAGACTAAGACTTGTAGGAGCTGCATGGTGTGCTTGCTAGACACGGCGTCTACGGTATGAGCTAGCTAGTCGAGAGTCGAGACTGCTTACACTTTGCGCTCGATCTTCACTTATATGACGACGAAATTACACGATCTCTCTTATAGACGGGTCATGTAGGTACGTGCGGGCCTGGCTCAAGTACAAGTGGCTCTTTCTTGAGTGGCTTGAATTTGAGTACATGTTTTCTTGATTTCTTTACATATGAAGGATGTTTAGTTCCTCCGACGTGCTCATATTTTCTTGGTAATATGAGAAAATTACAAAAAACGACCACATTACAGGTAAGTGTTTCAAAAAACCATCACTATTCGATTTAAGAAAAATACGTAATAAAAAAACTAATTTTCTTAAAACACTAGTCTAAGTGCAAAACTGACAGGTGAGACCCGCTGTCAGGCTGACGTGGTAAGCAGTGACGGTCAACAGAGTCGGATTGGCTCACTGTCAGTTCCATCTTTGTCCCTACCTCTCCCCCCCCCCCCCCCCTACATCCCCTTCTTCTCTATCAACGGGGAGAGCTCCTCTGTCCCAGCGGCGTGAGAGCAGGGACGGTTCGACGGGAGCGCGAGCACGGACGAGGTCGACGCCGGCCTGTGGATCCCCACCGGCATCCGCATTTGAGCTCTTAGAGGGCGACGCGGGTGAGCTCGGCCAGCGTCGGTGCAAGCGAGATCGGCGAGGGGTGGCGCATCGGCTCGAGGGGCGACGAGGGCGAGCTTGGCCGTGGCACGCTGGACGATCTCCGGCCGCGGGTGGGTGCAGGTGAACGTGTGTGCAGGTTGTTCTCTCCGGCCATGGCGCGGCTAGGCGAGCTCCGGCCAGGGGAGGGCATAGTTGAGCGTGGGTACTCCCTCCAGCCATGGCGGCGAGCTCCAGACGGCGCACGAAGAGGGCCCAGCGGACGAAAGAGGGATGGGGCGGCGCTCACGAGCTGCGGTTGTACTCCATGGACGCGGCCGCCGCCCTGCTCCAACCGGCCTCCCTGCCCATACCCTCCACTCTCCATCCCGACGTCCTCTGACGCCTTTGAGCACAGCCCGCGCTTCCCCTCAGACTAGGGTGGCGGCAGCCGAGCTAGGCGAGTCCCGGCAGAGCATGGGTGGCGGCCGAGTTGAGGCCGGCCAGGAGGGACGGCAGCGGACATGGAGTGGGATAAGAAAAAATAAGAAAACGAAGGGATAAGAAAAGTAAGAAACAAAGGGGCCCACGAAATTAAAATTTATAAGTACGAATGGCTTTTTTGCATAGTGTACATGCCCCGTCAGCCTGGCAGCGGGACCCACATGTCAGTTTGGCCTTAAACCACTGTTAGACACGAATGTGCTATCTCTTACGTGTTACCTCTAGAGTGGTGGTTTTTTGAAGAAAAAAAAAAGTTAAGTGGCGGTTTTTTGAAACCCTAGCCTCTAATGTGGTGGTTTTTTTTTTTGTAATTTTCTCTCACAGTATAAATGTCTGCTACTGAGCGAGGTGATTCAGATTCAAGGTTTGATCTGTCATTTTGTATGCCCCATGACCGGGTTCATTTGAAAGAAATTAAATCAGATCGACATGCTTGCCTGTTTCGACGTTGGCTTTTTGTTTTGTCGGCATATGCTTTTTTTGCATTACAAATTTCAAATCTTCTTTCCGATACAAGCCACCAAATACGTGCAATTCCTTAAAAGTATTTCAGGTTTATCTATACCTAATAATAAAGGAGCTAAGGTTTCTGCCAAAAAGTTTCGTCAACGCTTTTTTTGGACCGTTTTGTCCTCCCACCAAAACGCATATTATCAACAGTGCCACCGGTAAGTGAAATACCGGTTCGATTCTTTGATCGGTCACGAGCACGCGCGAGCACGGTAGAGCCGTGCAGCAACGCTCACGACGACAGGCCGCACCGTTGCTCTTGGGCCTGGCCCGATTCCTCTGTTTCAACCTAACGCCCAATCTACGCGTGAAGAAAGGAAACAAACCCGGCGACCAACGCTCGCGATTAAAGTAAAGGAATCGCTCGTTCAAACATAAAACGTGTAGTATTCAATCTCAGAGATCATAAACGTGCCGGACAAGACACGATCTTTTCTTGCCTTCTCCGTGCCTATAAATATGGGAGCCAGATTGATCAAATCCACCTGATTTTAGGCTCAGCTCTGATGGGATCGACCACTTTGGCTTTGAGATCATGCATGAGCCGGCGGCCTCGTCGAGTACGGCGAGCCAGATTGATCAAATCGATCAAAACGATCAGCTCTGATGGCGATGGACCGCTTCGAGATCACGCACGAGCCGGCGGCCTCATCGATCGGCAACATGCACATCGCCGCTGAAGAGGGACAAGATGTATCGCGCTGCCCCTGGCCGTCTTCGGTATCACTGCGACGACATGATCTGCGGCACGCCGCTGCCGTCTTTCCCGGTATCAAAGCAGAGGACAATGAGCACGTAAGTAGCTCGAACTTTAAAGGAGTTGTGGCTATGCGGGTGTGCCTGCTGCGCTGTTCCAACTCGAGGATGCATGGTGGGAGCGTGATTACAGGTCTCCGTGGTGTCCGGTAGCGACGAGAATCGAGCCTCCTATTCTACAGTTTGGAGCCACCGATGAGCTAGACTCGGCTCTAGCAGCGACGTACGTCGTGCCAGGGGCAGGATAGGAGGACGCGTGGATCGAAAGTTCATGGAGCATGGCGGCGAGCAGCTGACGGCTGCGTCCGGCTGCGCCATGGCTGGCAGCTCGTCCTTGACAGAGAAGAGAAGGCGGGTGACCTGTCGGCCTGGCCTGGAGCGGAGGCTGTCGCCCTTGCTAGCGCTTCACGGTGTGTGGCCAGAGGTGACCGGCTGTTGCTTTCTCGGTGCTAGGTGCATCGGGAGGAGAGAGAAAAGTGCAGATGTGGTTTACATGCTAACTTATGTTAGATTTTGGTTGGTCTTGTGCCTGCTCTCCTGAATCCTGATTGAATTGGCACAGTGCATCAATTTGGGTGCCTGACAATGTCGTCGTCCGCCGCGCCATGCAGATACATTGTCCTGCGCCTGCGGTATCACGGCCCCGACGATCGTCAATGTCGTAGTTGCCTTTGCCTTTCTCTACGGAGTTCGCACGGTGCGCAAACTTCCCAAGTGCAGATTAGTTCTATGCCATCATCATCGCTGGAAGATTGGACCTGCTGATCTGGATGAGCTCGTGGACAGATAACGTCCTCTGCTGTGTTGATCTGAATTAGAAGGTTTGGCACAATGTGAGCTCGGACGCGGCCAGTGCTAAGGGTAAACAAGGCACACGAACATACAGCCCTACGTTGTGCCAGAGGTGTTGTTCTTGGTAGTGGCTTTCAATTATAGTTTCATGTGCAAAGTATTTATGTGTTTTACCATCAGCGATTTAGGTTTGTCTTTCTTTTAAAAGTTGAAGACGTGGTTGTGATGAATATATAAGCCTGCTGGCCATACACGAGGCACATAGCAGCATTGGTTAGCTTGGACACGGCCAGTCGCGGACGCCAGATGCATGTTTCTTGCGGCACCCTGAACGCGAGCTGTATGCTTGTGTCAGCTCATTACTATTGAGTCAGTTTGCATACAAACATTGGTTCTTTATTAATGTCCCATGAATTATTTATTGATGGCGATACGCGGGATGATCAGGTTGAGTTAAAAAAGGAGTCTTTTCCTAATGTTGATACTATTTTTCGATTTTGTTTCTTTATGATTTGCTTTATCTTTTAGTACTATTGGATTCCCATCTATTTAATAAAAGAATTATTAGACGGCTATGTTTTAATAAATAATAACCCGCTGCAAAGCACGGGCACTTTTGCTAGTGTAAAGCCAAATTAAGGAACAACATGATGAAGTTGTGCAATTTGACTTCCTTAGACAACCTGCTGAAATCTGTGTGCAGTTTGCAAACTCATCAAATGCTAACGTTGTGATTGACGACAACCTTGTGGCAAAGAAGGCCTACTAATTATGTCTTGAGATCTGTTCTTCGTACTAATTCGTTTAGGGTGTGTTCGTTTTTTGGATGGGGTGGAATAGAATAGAACCATTTCATTCCACTGTCACGGAACCGTTCCATCCCTGTGTTCGGTTTGGACAATTTTTTTGTCACGGAACGGTTCCATCCGTGTGTCGGTTTTGGAATGGGATGAGAATGGAATGGAATGGATGAGATAGTCACCCGATTAATTATTCTAAACTCGATTAATTATTTGCTAAACTTGATTAAGTAGTGCTAAACTTGATTAATTATTGTTAAACTTGGTTAATTATTGCTAAACTTAATTAATCAACGTGTGACAGTCACCTGTTCCACTTGGTCCGGCCGATCAGCCGGATGGGTTGGTTCCGCATCTGAAGGAAATATGCCATTCCGAGGAATCGTTCCATTTCATTCCATTTCCAAACCGAACGCAAAAATGTGTTTTAGGAATGAAATTGAACGGTTCCATTCCATTCCAGTCTATCCTACAACCGAACACGCCTTTACGTAGTAGTTTGTATTGTTTGTATTGATGGCTTATCGGTGCTCCACGCCTTTGCTAGCTCCGATGGATCTGGGGTTGGGGTAGAGATGTCATGGTCTGTAGTCTTCTTCAACTATGCATCAACACTTTGTCTTCAAGTGAAGCCATGGTTGCACCGTACATGACTCAAATACTCCCTCCGGCTACCGGAGTACTTCTTTCTACTTTCACAAGAACAGACGTCGGTTAATAATATCACCATTTAATCGGACATGGCATCTTGCTTCGCATTGGAAATAGGAGTATGACACTAGTAGAAAAGAGAGCTTATGTTTGGAGCTGCCCGGAGCTTTAGCATCGGTTGGGCTACGAATTCAGATTAAAAGGTGCATTAGCACCGGTTCGAGCAGCCAGAGCTTTAGCACCGGTTCGTGCGGGAGATTTAGTACCAATTCGTGCCACGAACCGGTGCTAAAGGGTTGGCGTGCCACGAACCGGTGCTAAAGGTCTACCCTTCAGTAATCTTTAGCACCGATTTGTGGAACGAATCGGCGTAAAAGTTGTTTTGTTCCCTACGCACTCCACACGCCCCCTCTGGATGGCCTTTTTTTAGCTTTATAAAATACAAAAGAAAATGATAGAAAATTCAAAAGATAAAACCGTTTGAGGTTCACGTATGTTATGCAACCTACTCTTAGCTAGGGGAAATTAACAAATTTGGATGTTGACTCTTTTTGCAAAAAAGTTTAGAAAAAGGGAAAACGGCTTTTCTGGTATAATATATCAAAATGATCATGGGAAAAAGTTACATCTGAATTCACTCGGGTAAACCCGGTTAGCCAATTTTTTGATTCTTAAAAAGAAGATTTATTTTTGCCAGAAATTCAGGATTTTATATTTTATATTTTTTAAAAAAATTAAATTAATAATTTCTTGATGCAGAAAGATTGCTATTACTTAACCATAATGGTTAGCCAATTTTAAGATTTTCATATTTTAAGGTTCTATCTTTTAATAAAAATTTAAATTTAAAAAAATTATTGTTTATTTTTATTTATTTTTTTGAAACTAACTACTGCAGGGGAGTCCCCCACAGCCTTTTATTGCTCAAAACTGAAAGAATTATTTACAATATTTACAAGGGAAAAAATAAAAAGAGCACAACTAGAGTCTAACTATTTACAACAAGTTGTCAATCCATGATGACAAAATGGGAACAGTACTCTCTTTTACTCTATGCTTAAGTAGAGTAATATCAGAAAAGAAACCTTCCTTCCAATTTCTAAAGGTTGGTTGTATATCCTTGAAAATCTTATTATTCCTCTGCTTCCATATATTCCAGCAAGCCAAGATAATAATCTCCACAAAACAGGGACCCTTAAATCGTTTCTTAGTATTTTTCAGCATTTCTGGTCCAGAACCTGATGCCCAATTAATTTGTAAGTATATCCAAACTCTGACACTAAAAGTGCATTCAAAGAATAAATGTGACCAATCCTCCAGAGCATCAGCAAAACATAAGACACAACTATGATCAGAGGTAACTTGCCAATGTCTTCTCCTTAACATATCTTTGGTGTTGATTCGATCATGTAATATAAGCCAGGCAAAGAATTTATGCTTAGAGGTACACTTGCTTTTCCAAATCCATTGTGATGGAAAGTGTGAATTGATATGATGAAAACGCAATCTGTAAACTTGACTTGGAATAAAAGCACCTGATTTGTTGCTTGTAATAAGCCATTGATCATCCTGATCTGAGGTAACTACACCTGCTAGCATATGTTGAAGTGTTCTTAATTCAGTAGCAGCCTCAGCAGAAATAGGCAGATGAAAAGCCTGTGCAGGATCAGTAATTTGCAATGCCTCTTTGACTGAGATGAATGTGTCCCTTGCAAAAGAAGAGAGTCTGGGAAAAATATCTTGGAGTACCCCATCATTCCAATTATCTGACCAGAAAAGAATAGTCTCTCCAGACCCAAGCTTACAATGTGTCAATTGTCTGTATAGCTCAAACAGTTTCATAATGTTCCTCCACCAAAATGAACCACAAACAGTGACAGCATGTGGTGCCTCTTTGTAGTAGTATGAATTCCTTATTAATTTGACCCAAGGAAGATCCACATTATTATAAAATTTATGGAGTTGCTTCATCATGAGGCACTTGTTCTGAATCTTCAGATTAATGATACCTAAACCTCCTTTATTCTTTGGTTTGCATATCATATCCCAAGAGGCCAGAGAGTGCACCTTCTCATCATCCTTTCTTTTCCTCCACAAGCAATTCCTTCCGGCTCTATCAATAACATCAATCACTCCATCTGGTATATCCAATGTGCTAAGAAAATGAATAGGCATGGATGACAGAACTGAATTAACCAGTATTAATCTATCGCCATAAGACAAGAATGATGCTGAGGCAGTAAGCCTTCTTTCAACTCTATCAGTGAGTGGAGAGAGATCCCTGATTGTTGGTTTAGTTGTGCCCATAGGAATACCAAGGTATGGAAATGGCATGGAGGCAATATTACATTGTATCTGTGCTGATAGTGCCTCAGCTTCTAATTGGGAAATATTGATTGGTATGAGTGAAGACTTGTGATAATTAACTTTAAGACCGAGTGAATGCTCGTATACTCCCCAAGTACCTCTTTCAATATCCGTAATTGCTCAATCTCAGCAGGTAGCATAATAATAGTGTCATCTCGCATATTGCACTATAGGGTAATCATTACTTCCTCTATTTGGAATTGGTGCCTTTAATCTCCCTTCTCTCGTATGCATGATTGACATAACTTTGTAAAAGATCCCCACCAAGAACATATAAAAGAGGAGATAAATGATCTCCCTGTCCGACCCCTCTTCCGCATACAAAAGTTTTACCAGGAACCCCATTCAACGAATTGCGGATGAACCAGAAGAAAGAATCTCAATCACCCAATTAATAAATATTGGATCAAACCCTTTAAGTTCCATTATCTTGATAATGGCTTTGTGTTCAATTGTATCAAAGGCCTTCTCAAAATCTAGCTTTAACACAATAACTTTCCTCTTAGATTTGTGGCATTGATGTAGGTATTCAAAAGTCCATGCTAAACAGTCTTGAATAGTTCTACCCCTTATGAACCCATACTGGTTTTCATGAATGCATCTTGTAATTTGAACCTGAAGTCCGTTAGCGACCAACTTTGTCGAAATTTCGGACAAGTATTTGTCGATGAGATTGGTCTAAAATCATTCACTCGTTTCGGAGACAAACTCTTTGGAATCGAGTTATAAAGGAACTATTAATACTTTCCGGAGGAGCTTGACCCTTATGAAAATCCTTGCACAAGTTAATGAAGTCATCCTTTATGATTTGCCAACACTTCTTGACAAACAGCCCATTAAATCCATCCGGACCGGGAGCTCTATCGGTTTTCATATGTTTAACCACACCCTCAATTTCCTCAACGAGTAAACTCTTCTGACAAAGACTCCAAACCTTCAACAGGAGAGATAAGATGAGATATGTCAGCTTGTGTGGCAGAAGCATTTGTTACTCCCATTCTATTTTTATAACATGTCCAAAGAGCATTAGCCTTCTGATTATGATCCACCATAGAGTTCCCTTGCTCATCTTTAATAACTGAGATCACATTATATCTATATCTTTCAGTAGCCTTGGCATGAAAGAATTTGGTATTTTCTCCTCCAAGTTTAATCCATCTAATTGTACATCTATTCTTCCAATATGTTGACTGTATGCCCAATAACTTTTTAAGATGTACCTTCACAATATTTCTGAAATTAAATTCCTCCCTACTTAAATCCCTAGAATCCTCCAGATTGTCAAAGAATAATATGACCTTATTGCAGTGCTCAATTATCAACTTCAAATGAGACAGATTTCCCCCCCCATTTCTTCAGAGCATATCTGAGATTTTTAAATTTTGCAGCCAAAACAGAAGCAACATTATTTTTGTGAATTGGTAATTCCCAATCCTTCTTCACTACATCCATAAACCCTGGCTGCTCCAACCAAATATTCTCAAACCTAAAAATCTTTGCTTTTGGAATAGAGGTAGAGATAGACACCACACAAGGGATGTGATCAGAGGTAGATTTTGACAAAGGGAATACCATTGTATTGGGAAATTTCAGAGTCCATTCACATGTTGTGAAAAACCAATCTAATTGCTCCATCAAGGGTGTGGCTTGCATGTTAGACCATGTAAAACGTCTACCTTTCGAGAGGTAATTCCAATAATCCCGGGTGGCTTATGATACTATTAAATAGAAAGATATCCGCCATATCAGCCCCTGGTTTATTCCTATTATCAACTGATCTCATAAAATTAAAGTCCCCAATGAGTAACCAATTATCATGTACAGGGATATCCAAATCATGCAACCATTGAACAAATTCATCCCTCATTATACCTCTACAAGGACCATACACGAGTAACCAGAGTCCACTTTTCAGTAGTGTGAGCAGAAGTAAATTGTATCCTAATAGCAGAGTGAGTAGTTTCAAGAAGAGTGCCCATGAAAACCCTACTATTCCAAAGGACAATAATCCCCCCAGAAGCACCAATGGAGGGCACATAAGCAAATCTATCAAATCTTTTGGGGCAGAAAGTCCTTATAAATGAGTGGTCAAAAGATTCACATTTAGTTTCTTGCAGGCATATAATGGCACAATTACTTTCATCAATCTTGTTAAACACCAATAATCTCTTGTCTTTGTCATTTAACCCTCTGACATTCCAACATAGAACATTCCAATCAACCTTCATTGTTGTTGTATTCATTAAAACCAAATATAGCACAGCAAAAGTGGACCATGCATAACAGGCCACATAAGATAACCATGAACACCATAGTAGCAAATATTATCATTACAATCATAAATTGAGAATAAAAGTCTTGCACTTCGAAAAGCTATTCTCCTAATTGCCACAAAAGCACCACTGACTAGCCTCATAATGGCCACAAAAACACCACTGACTGTTTGACATAACAAACTATAATCCATTGGATGACTTCTTTTCCTTGGTGTCCACAGGAGCAGCCATAAGCTTCTCTGTTGTGATGTCTTCCTCGGGGATTTGTAGTTGCCTTCCAATGTTCTGCAAAGTGGAAACAGGTATGAAAGGAACAACCTCCTCCTTATCTGCTTGTTACTGGCTTGGATGACTTAGGTTTTTTCCTAGTTGTACCCTTGTCTGGTATACTCTCAAACTTATACCCATTTGCTTTAGCCATGTGCCTAGTACATCTTCTGACAGAACTATCAGTCCAAGATGAACTGTCCACTTCTTCAGTAAAAAGAGAAACTGCAGCAGTGATAGAGTTCCTTCTAGATACTTTCTTCATCACTTGCTTCTGAATATGCATCTGAGCTTTAATTGTACTTCTTGTAAACCTTGGAGTTACAGGGTCCTTGTTTCTCCTCTTGCTGACTGCTGTTCTCCCACCAACAGACCCAGAGACCACAATAGACTCCACATTGAATTGCATATCACAAGGAGCCATTGGTGCTTCACTGTAACTTGGTATCTCAGAGATCAAACTCCTATAGTCAGAAAGCCAGGCAAACTTCTGTATAGGTAATGCCATAGGAATAGCCTTCATGAAAAGAGAAGGAGCTAAACCTTTATAGATTCTATCCATGACCATGTCCTTGGGCAGCAGAGGCCCAACCATCACATCAGACAAACAATTTGTATAGCTAGGAAATTGCTTGTGTAAAAAGGAAAGAAACTTCTTGTCCACCACATCAAACTGCACCTCAATCCTGTTGATTACCAAATGCTGTGGGGCCTGTAGCATGTTAACTGAACCTTCTAAACTTGAGGTATCAAGAAAGGCAGACTCATTAAACTGATGAATTTCCTGTTCCACTGGCTGCTCAGGGATTTCTTCTTGCTGTTGCTCTTGTACCTGGACCTCCACCTCCATAGCTTGATCTTGCTCTTCCTCCACCTCAAACAGAGGGTGCTGAACTCCATGATTATGCACAGGAGGCTGCACCTGTTCTTGCACATCCCATCCAATCTCAGGAAATTGTGGATTCACAAAAATATTCAAGTCGGCTGTAGTAGCCCAGGCATAGGATGTGGATTGCCATTGAGTGGCATTTGGTCTTCATCATGTGGTAACTCATCAGCAAATTCAGCAGTGAGTATAAAGCAAGCAGCTGTCCAAGACTCCTTAACTCCACCAACAGAAGCATATTTAGTAAAAACAATATCCCTAGGAACCTTAGCTTCAGATTGGAAAGCTACATAGCAAATTGTTCTCTCAAGTAGAGCATCATCCTGATGCCAATGTAGCAATTTCCCAAAGGAACTAATAGCATTAGCCAGATCATAATCATTCCTATAATCCAATGGGACACTGAGAAGCATTAACCATCCAAATCTAAAACCCTGCACAGCCCTGTGATTGTCCCTATTATCATGGTTGAGAAATCGAACAAAAACCCCCTGTTGTATCTGATAGGGAATATGATTGACCAACGCCGCTCTGGCCGCAGGACTACGAAGACGGTAAAACCCCAATCCGAGCAAACATGGCTGAACATCCTCTACAGTGCGCTGCAGTTGACCCTCGATAAAGTTCCGTACCTGCTGACGCCAATGCGGGATTAGCTGACCAGGAGGCGGCGGCATAAGCTCTGCGACACAGATGTTGTCATGTCGACGTGGCGGATCGACGGAGGGACTGTAGAAGGTCCGCGGAAGACGAGTGGGGCCGCCATTCGATGATCTGGTGGCCATGCGGTAGCCAGGGAGTCGGGTCGACCTCAAAGTTCGCCATTGGAGGGTGGCAAGTCGGCGGCGTGAGCGGAGGTGTCGAGGGCAACGAAGCAGAGAAGGGGTTATCTGAAACAGAAGCTTGGGTGCGTTTAGCAATTTGTGAAGGAACCGAACCGTCGCGGTCGTGCAGAGAAACAGCCTCCGAGTGGGAATCTATGTCTGAACCGACAGAGGGTTCATTAATAACAGTAGTACTCTGTTTGGGAACCCATTTAAAGGATTTTTGATGCTTCCAATCTAAACAATCCTTCCGAAAATGACCATATCGGAAACAAAAGCGACACCGAATTTTCCTTGTGCAATCCTTGGCACTATGACCCATAGAAAGACATCTTGAACATTCCCAAACTTGAAAAGCCATGTCATCAACCAAATTAGCTAAAGCAATATACCCATGGGGATCCTCCTCTTGAGCTTGTATATGAGGGATTTGTTTTGTACCCGAAGTAGAGGCATGATCAGTGTCCTTTGAAGTAACAACATTATGAATAGAACTTGCTTGCTGACCAACAGAAATAGGAGAGCTTGTATTATGATTATTCTCAATTGGCTGAACAAGCTTGTCTTGTGTAAACTCAAAGGGTTTTGCAGATCCAAATTTCAAAGAAGGCATCGTGGGTATACAATGAGTAGGAGGCAAAACAACCCCAGCAGTAAATTTAGGATTTTGATACCCTTTGCATGCTGTGTATTCAATTGAATCCGCAAAAGAAAGATTCCTTGAGGGAGCTTTATCTTTCCTCAAAATAGGTTTGGGTTGACCCTGTTGCATAGCAGACATACCCATGTGAACCCTTTTTTTGTAGGACTAACAATTGTCCAAGATTGCTCACACTCCCTCTGCCAATTTTGAAATTCTCGCTGCCAATTTGGACCACCCCAACTCCAAAGGTGAAAGAAACACTTGAATTGTGTGCAAGCAAAGCTTCTAAGATTAAACAAATAAAAACCAACAGATTTGCATGAGACGCAAAAAGAGAAAACCCTGTCTCGAAGCAAAGACACTTTGAGGTCACCACTGAAACCACCAGTTGCAGCCTCAAGAGCAATACCCACAGCACTTTCATCAAGCTTGAATGAAGCACGGCCAAAAGAAACAACCATTGTGAAATGTCCCGAGCTAGCAGATGGATGAACTGTTCTGCCAAAATGAGAATAACAAAACTTTGCAACCTTTATACCCGGGCTATAATCCAAAAATTTTGACAGGCTATAATGACTCATTAGAGGAGAATCTTGATACTCCGTATTACCAACAGATGCCTTGGGAACCGAACCAATAGATGATGCATGGGCCATGCACTCGGGCGTGACGTTGCTCGTCATAATCAAAGACTGCCCCATTCGAACCACATGCATTGGAAAATATAGTTTAGCACCGACAGAGAAATTGTCTTTGGATTCCATATATCTACATCCAATAATTTTCCCTTTTGCATCCAAAAGAGTGATCCAATCATCCTTGACGGATCTAGAGAGAGATCCATCATAAGCCTTCATTCTTCCGCGTTCAAGATCTTTGTGTGTAGAATATGTAATCTTCCACATCTTAGAAGTTTGGGTCGGAGCAGCAGTAGAGGAAGGTTTCTTGGAGTGAAGCTCCGCAGGAATAGGATCAGGAACTTTTGACTTGCCCTTGAGATCTAAAGCAGATGTAATTATAGTGGTGTCTTGTTCGATCTCATCAATAACATCAGGAGTTGGATAAATGCGATGATCAATAAAAGCATGAAAAGCTGAGAATTCAATGACAGACCGGGCCTTGAACACATCAATATCAGGTTGCATGGATTTACCAATGATAGGGATACCCTGATGATCGAACAATGTGATCCAATTGGAAGCAGACCAGATATGGATCTCCCCATCCTTAAGATTACGAGTTCCATTGTCCGGATCTTGTACCGCCATATAGGAGACATTCCGGATCCGGGAAGGAGAAGCCATGAGACGTCGAGAAGAAACAGTTACCTTGTAGAGACAAAGAGAAGGAACAGTAGGATCGGATCAGATGTGGTGTAGGAACCACAAAATCCGATGATCGCCGGCGATGAGGGTTTTTAGGGTGGGTGGGTGGTGGTCGCCATCGCCTATTGTTTATTTATTTATTCAAGATTATTAGTACATCATTAGTTTTGTTTATTAAAAGAATTAGTTGGAATTCAAACAATAAAGAAGTGTGATATTGTGACCAACATGTTAGTAGAATTGATATGATACTACTATTAATAACATGTGCGCGAATCACTTGGAAGCGGGATGGGAAAAAACTCGAAAGTTAAGCATTCTAGTGCTAGAGTTTCGGGAGGATGGGTGACCGAGCGGGAAGTATGACCACGAGTAAGTAATTTGAGTAGAAATTACAAGTCTTAGAGACTAAACTTGTCAAATAACTAAAATACTAGAAATTCTGAAAAAATAGAATAAAAAGGGAGTGGAAAATAATTAAAAGAAAATTGGATAAAATAAGTGGCACCGGTAGTGGGTTCTACCGCGGCAGCCTTTTGAAGCATTTTTCTGCCGCGGCACACCCTTTAGCACCTGGTGCTCCCGCCCGGGCGCTCGAAAGCCGCCACGTGGAACATAAACGGTGCTAAAGGGGGAAGCTTTAGCACCGGATGCTTTGCACAGGTTGGACAGCCGGTGCTAAAGCCCCTAATAACCGGTGCTACAGCCCTGTTTTCCACTAGTGTGATCTCGTTCTATTCCTATTTTCGCCCGAGAAGTCATGCATATATCTATCTATCGTTATTTTTCGAGACACCACCTTAACCCACATATGCTTAGAAAATATAAACCAATGATTTTTATCTCAACGTCTGAGATTAAAAGATAAGAAGTGTTACGTATAACAAATTACGTGTACAAAAATAAACTGATGACACGTACGTGTCATTTGGAAACAAACGTTCACCTATAATATACCTGCCCGGACGTTGTATATCTCCAAAAAAAAACAAAGCAGATCGGTACCTCTTTTCCTATCTCTTTCCTTTCTAGCCCCGCCGTTGAATTTCTAAAAAAAAGAAAGGCAGATCGGCACGTTTTCTTATCTGTTTCGTCTGTAGCCCACAAAAATATGTCACGTTCAAACCGATCCAAATATTTCCTTTCTTAGCATGTCTTTCTTCCTTTCCTTTGTTGATCGACGAGTGGAATACATCGTATTGATTTTTCCCTTCCTTGTACGTACCGACCCAAAGGAACGGAAAGAAATAAGGGATTCCTATCCTAACTCCAAACCGGAAAGGAATCAGAGAACCCGATCGCTAGCTAACCCAAAGGATCTTTTTGTTATGCTTTAAAATTCTTATTATACATACTAATCTCCGTTCGGGAACAATTTTCGTGGATTTGTCTTGATTCTCATGTAACTAAAATTTGCTATATTTTAAACTTATAATATACTAACCTCTGTTCAGAAATAATTGTGGTGGATTTTTCTAGATTCACATGTATCTATACTAAAACGTGTCTACATATATACACACTTAGATGAAATTGCAACATTAATTTACGAATGGAGGGAATAATAGAGTATAATTGATCGATATGTACTGTACAAATCTATGCATCTGCATGGTCAAATATACAAAAATAAGAAAAACACGTCTATAATTACAAAAAGATACATATATCGGAAATACACTTTTGGTCGTATGCTCCTACCGTTTGAGAAAACACTTTAAATGTCTACATATATATGCACTTAGATAAAATTGCGACATTAATTTACGAATGGAGGGAATAATAGAGTATAAATGATTGATACATACTGTAGAAATCTATGCATGTGCATGGTCACATATAAAAAAGTAAGAAAAACACGTGTATAATTAAAAAAAGGGATACATATATCGGAAATACACTTTTGGTCGTATGCTTCTACTGCTTGAGAAAACACTTTAAATGTCTACATATATACGCACTTAGATAAAATTGCAACATTAATTTACGAATGGAGGGAATAATAGAGTATAAATGATCGATATGTACTGTACAAATCTATGCATGTGCATGGTCACATATACAAAAATAAGAAAAACACGTCTATAATTAAAAAAAGAGATACATATATCGGAAATACACTTTTGTTCGTATGCTCCTACCGCTTGAAAAAACATTTTAAATGATAGAAAAATCAAACAAAAGTTTCACGCCTACATGTCGACATTTTAGGCATGCCTGCCAAGTTTCGTGGAAATCCAACATTTTTTGTGTCTTGTGTAAAAATGATAAAGAAAGCTCTCAATATGACCTTTTTCATCGATTTTTGTATTTTTTTTATAAACAACACAAACAATATCGGTTCTATGTGAACGACTTTGCGAGCACATAGAATATTAAAATGTATGTGCGACATTTCTTGTCAGATTTTTTTGACATTTTGAAATGCGTTTAAAACTCATTTAGAAAAGCAAGAGCATCTACTCCCGGGTGTACAAACACCTTGTCTGAAATTCAGTTTACCAAAACACTGCGAAGAAGGCTAAAATATCATACTCTTTGAATATTGATCAGAAAAATACAAACAAATGACTGTGTATTTCGTTTAGTTTAAGCATATCTGATCCATATGGCTAGATACTGGCACACTAATCATTCTTTAAGAAGAACTACATATTACCACATTAATTAATGTACGTAGTCTAGATATAGTCTGAGATGATCTATTATATAAATCAATCAGCTTAAGACCGGAAGCAAGCGATATACTAGAAATTCTTATAAAATATCAAAGTACTCAACATAGGAGCACAAATTATTCCAATAACATTGTGTATAAACCATCAATTGAAGTCGATATAATATGCCAAGAATTAAGAACATAGATAGAAAATTACTATATAAAAATAGATAATATTATACCAATAAACTTAGTGACTTACCATTGTAATTTACTGGTAGAACATATTTCACGTATTGTGGGTATTTTACATTAGTTCTGAATTCACGTCCGTAATTTTCTCGATCTCTTTCTAAATTTGCACGACCCGGTTTTTTGCCTCCCTAATTTTACACATCGACTACACATGCTTTAAAAATTTCTTAGCTTCCATCTCTATTGTTAATTGTGATCCCTTAAGTTGTAGTTTCACACATATACATTGTTTCTGATAAATTCCTAATGTTTTTTACTTTTTTGTGAAGTGGATGATATAGTGAAATTATGCTTAAACTAATATGTTCAAGTATCTCATTTGATTGCCTAGATCATGTCAGTTTTTTGTAAAGAAAAAACACTACTGATAATAACAATAATTATGTATTAAAGTTAGTTTGACACATATACATTGTTTCTAATAAATTCCTAATGTTTTTTACTTTTTTGTAAAGTGGATGATATACTGAAATTATGCTTAAACTAATATGCTGAAGTATCTCCTAGATCATGTCAGTTTTTTGTAAAGAAAAAACACTACTAATAATAACAATAATTATGTATTAAAGTTAAAATAATTTTGATAGCACAAATCAAAATCTCAATGACTTTAAAAGATGTTTTATGGAGAACTATCACCCCAATTTTCTTATTAAAGAATCCACAACTAAAATATCCATCACCACAAAAAATAATACTGGATTCCACCAAACGAAGAAAAGTAAAGAAAATGTTTAACTCAAAAAAGTCTAATGAATTTTTTACTTTGAATAATAAAAATAATAGAAGAGCAAAGGTGTTGACACTAATAATTTTTTTAGTGTATATTTAATATTAGTTACACTATGAACAACAAGCACATGTTACACCTTCTAAACATGTTTATTCCTTACCACACATACATGCTAATTAATATACTTGGAATGTAAAAATATATATAATTGGATTCTTAGATAAAGTCATGGACAATAAGAAATACACTTATCATAGTATGCTTTTATAGCAAAGACATACAAAACTTTGGGTGCTTAATATTTTCAACACAATATGATGATGCCCTCGCATTTGCGAGGGCCACCTTGCTAGTTTTCTTAAGAATTCATCTCATCAATGAGTTTTCTCACTGCGTTACCAACATGCATGGCCTCTTTTTTTTATGTGTGAAGCAAAAAAAAAGAGGAACAAGCGGGTGCCGCTCCGGCCAGGTGTTCCATGGCGGTCTGATCTAACCTTTTTTTTTTCGAACCATGCATAAGCCTTGCATGTATATATTAAGAAGAAAGAAAGACCAAAAGAAGGCCAATAACATGCATGATGCACCCTTTATCTTTCTTCATCACGAAAACATCATTGGCAACGTTGCTCGTGTGTTCTGCGGCGAGGTTTCTCAAGTTGTTTTTGATAGCAAGTTTCTGAAGTCGTTCCCTCTAGTCGCAGGGACAGGTGGTCCTTGGAAATTGCACAATCGTTGCCTTAAACTTGTCAATTTAACTCAAATTGGTCTAAAGTTAGATTAGTTGTAGTGACAGTAACATACCTAGTAACATGTAATCACACAGAGCTTTAGTGTTTAATTACATAGTCATTTTGGTGATATAGCATGTCATTAAATAAGGAGACAGGTGACTAGGGTTTCCCTGGCTCTAGTTAGTGCAGCCATCGATCTGCTCGCATCCTGTGGCTTTAGGACCATGGAGGCGCGGTGGTCCCGGCTCTTTTCGGTGGGAGGGCTCCTTTTTTGATTGTTTTCATCAGTCTATTTTGAGTTTGTGTCCTACTCAGGAAGACGTGACGCTGGCGAATCCCTGAGGATATAATAAAGTCCTCCCCGTTGAGCCGGCCGTGTATCTGGATTTGGTCCATGTTTCTTCTGATCCACACTTCTCTTAATGGGCCATGGCTCCTTCTCTCTTGCGTTGGTCCTTTGGGGTTTTAGCACGATGACTTCTCGTATATCTACTACAATAAACTCTTCTACGTCAAGCTTTGCCTAACTCAAATGAGAAACGAGCAAGGACGGCTACCCGCCTTTGACTCGTTCGAGTGCTTATAGTCTTCACTAGGTGTTACCAGTTTGTCAATTCCCAACTTAGTGAGGGTTCTCGTTGTCTCCTAAATTTCCCCTAATTCTGAAATTATAATTTTCATTTCTCGACTTGTTGTCTCGTCGGCGATTTGATCAATCTGAGGTGTATTGTATTACTAACTCCGTTCTAAAAATAGCTTCTCAATTTTTTCTAAATTCGGATGTACCTATAGCTAAAACATATCTATATATATTTGTATTTAAATAAAATTGAGAAGGTTTTTTAGGAACCGAGGAAGTACTATTTTCTAATCTCTACCTTTCCATACATGATGCATAGTTTTTACCATTCAATATTTTATGTAATTCTTCTTCCAGCATTTTGTGACATCGACCCCATCATAAGTGACTTTGCATCACAAAATGTTAGAAGAAATTTTAAGGTAATATGTATAAATTATTTGATTGTTAGCTTTTGAGTGCATTTAAGTGTTATTGAAACATATTTTTACACATATATTTAGTATTATTGTTGTGATGTCTGTAGTAAGAGGTCCGAGTTTTAATCTCGCCCCAGGCCCCCAAAATCTTAGGACTGGCCCTGATTAAAGGATTCGCTTTCTACTAGATATGTCTAGTTCTTGGCTACACCTAGACCTCGCCGTCGTTCCGCTCGAGGTATCTATCCTAGCTGGATGGATTGCCCACGTTGGCTCTCTCCGTGGCAGCCTTCCTTCTCGGAAGCCTGGCATCGCCCTCGCGCAATGCTGTGCAGCCTAGGCGGTGCGCTACATGTGCTATCTATGCACTTCCGCCCTTTTCGCGTTCTCCCTATCTCGGGCATCCGTGTGCTCTGGCCTCTGAGATGTGGCGTGCTTGGAGTCTAGTCAGCTCATCTTCTTGGGCTAGCTTGTTTGATCGAACGTGCGCAAGGAATGCCATCCAGCCCTGCTGGCCTTCACAAGTAGCGCTCCATGCAGTGGCGGAGCCAGAATTTAAAGCCTGTGTTGTCATTTGGAATCTGTGATGTCAAATACATGTACTTTTTAATTATTTTAAATATTTTTTACAAGATTAATACGAAAATACAAAGAACTTGGCACAAACGTGGCTCCGCCACTGGCTCCATGCACACCTGCATCGCCTCACGCTGGAACGTGTTACGTGTGCTCTCCACGTGGAGCAGAAGGCATACGTCCTGCCCATAGAGGATCTCAGCCCGACATGCGAGAAGATCCAAGATGGCTACAGCTCGGTTTGGCATGTGCGCTTGGCTTCACCCGCCATGGCCTATAGGGGGAGAGCTCCTTCATGTGCCCCTCGATGGCTGCGTTCACCACCTCGAGCTCGAGGTCGTGGTCACGCATCGCCTCCTCTTGGGCGGTTTAGAAGGAAGCGACTAGGGAGGCATGTTCGTTGATCATGGGTGACTCGCCAAACTCCTCCTCATCCCACTTCCCGACATCATCGTCGTTCTCCTCGACAAGCTAGTCCTTGTCCTCGTTCTCTGCGCCCTCTTGCTCTGCCTCCACGCGCTACACTGCCTCACGCTCCGCTGCTTCCCGTTCCGCCGCCCCGCTCTCCTCGGTGGCCTCTGGGCCCCGTTCGCGAGGGTCGAAGGTGAACTTTTCCCACATGGTCTACAGTCGGCGAGGCATGGCGAGGAGAGGAACAGGGTGTCGGAGAAGGAAGATAAGGACGAGTGTCCCTTCAATTGGCGAGAGAGGGCGAGGCCACACACCATGGCCTTTAAAGCCAGTGGCCGCGGTGGAAAACCTTGGCGGGAAGGCATCAGGCACCAGCGTTTCCCGCATGTAGCAACATCAATCTCGCGCACGGTAACATCTCGTATGTGTGTGGGAACTTTCTTGCCCTCGCGAGCACATCATCGCGTCTGCCAGGGGCACGTCCCTTTCGTGCTAGCCATGGTTGCGCCGCCAAGGAAAGAAGTTTTAGCAGGAGAGGGATTCCCCTAGTGTTGGATGCACCTACCAGCCCAACGCGGACATGGGTCGTTTGGCTGCCCTCAGGGCCACCCAAACAGACCAAACCAGATAAAAAGAGGTGCCATATTTGGGTGGCCTGTTGGAGATGTCCATAGTCTGTGTTTGTTCTCTCCATTTTCTTGACCAATTTTTTCCTCCATTGAATGAAATACTACTCCGATTTCCTACCAGTGTTGAAGGATCTGATGCATGATTAGGTAGGACGGACTGTTAATATTTGCTTGGCTCCGCTGTAAAAGAGCTCATGACCGGAGGGGGCATTCCAAGCGGTGTGTATGTACATATTGAATCCGGGGATGCAAAGCCAAAAGTTTATAAATTTGAAACGGTTTGGTGTCTTCAAGGGCTATTATCATTAGCGAGTAGAAGCGGACAATGATCTGAGAGTGAGGATGAAAGGGCATGCATGACATCGGTGCAGAGCGTATATCCCACTCGGACTTACAAAAGAATGCATCAAGCTTGCACACTACTGGATTAACCTTTCCTTGTTTCATATGAAACGTCTTTTTTTTAACTAGATCTCTTTAAACTCGCAAGTTTGGAGGTCGGCTCGAAAGCGGTTGATGATACTCCGGTTTACATTCGGCTTGTTCTTATCCTGGGCTTGGTGGATTTGGTTGAAATGGCCGAGGGGCAACCATTTGACACCACTAGGTGGCTAGTGCTTGATGAGCTTGGCGAACAAGTCGTATTTTCTCTTGGAGGCGGTAGACCCATACACGGTTGTGATGTTGAAACCGCTTTTGATGTTGGTGCTCAGCACATGAACATCAGCCGAGACATGTTTGGACATTCTTTTTTTTTCGCGGGCACGCGAACGGCGTGCCATATCTTTATAGAAGAAAGCAACAACAATTACAAGAAACCAGAGGGGGGTGCGAACATCTGCCCTTGGCCAACCCACACACACCACCCAACTCGACGCCTACTCTCGCAACATGACTCTCCGCTCCCCTCCCCTTGCAGCCTCCCACAGGCTAAACTCCTCCAACACACTATCAATGATTTGCGCCATGGAAAGCTGCCTATCTAAGTTTCCGAAGACCCGGGCATTCCTTTGCTTCCACAGCGTCCAGGCAATGAGCAGGACAAACGTGTCAAAACCTCGCCTATCCTCCCTCCGCAATCTCTTCCTCGTCTCAGTCCACCATCTCTCCAGGTTGGTGTTCTCCTGCGGCTCCTGGAGTTGCGAGCCCATCCTTCTCAAGCAGCCGAACCAGACCATCCTTGCATACGGGCAGTGTGACAGAATATGATCAACATTATCCTCCTCTTGGAGGCAGGTGGCACAGGGATCAGGGTGGTCCTGCAGGCCATGCCGGGTCCTCCTGTCCGAGGTCCAGAGCCTCCCCTTCATCGCCAGCCAACCGAAGATCTTGCACTTGAGAGGGGCAAAGGAACTCCAAATCGGCTTGGCCATACCCCAAGTAATCCTCCCCATACAAAGCATGTTGTAAGTCTCCCTTGCGGAATACCGTCTAGACGCAGAACCTTTCCAAATGATCTGATCCGGCCTACTCTCATCGCGCGGCACTCTTCCAATTTGTTCCCAAAGCTGTGTGCATTGCATCCAACCCTCAATGGACAGGTCTCCAGAAACATCCAACAACCATGCGTCTCAAGCAGAACATCACCGATCTTCCTCATATTCTTCCTCCTTGTCGGGACAAGCGCCACGACCTCAGGTGCAATCTCATCCACACTCCGCCCATTAATCCATCTATCTCTCCAGAATAGGATACTCTTCCCATCTCCTACCTCGAAGCTCGCCAAGCTCCGGAACACCTCATTGGCTTCTACATCATTGAAGGCTGGCAGGCCTTGCCAAGGCCTCGACGGATCCGTACGGCGGAGCCAACACCACCTCACTCTAAGGGCCAAACCCTGTAGCATCAAATCCTTTACTCCCAAGCCACCGAACTGGGTCGGCTTGCAGATCGTGTCCCAAGCTACCAGACATTGCCCTCCATTGATCTCCTTTTTCCCGGCCCAGAAAAAAGCTCTCATCCATTTGACCAATTCCTCCAGCACCCAAGCCGGCACCTCAGCAACCATGAGCTGGTGAATAGGCCGCGCGCTTATCACCGATTTGATGAGAATAAGCCTCCCTGCTTTCTGAATCATGCCTCTCTGCCAAGCCGGAACACAATGTATGACCTGGTCAATCAGCGGTTGCCACTCCGCCTTAGTCAAGGGTCTCAGCGCAAGCTGCATGCCAAGGTACTTGATGGGGAACCCCACCACCTCGCACCCCAGCGTCTCTGCAACCCTCTCCACATCTCCGTCCTGCTCCCTAATCAGCGTGGCTGAGGTCTTCCTGAAGTTGACACGCAGCCCGGAGGCCTCTCCAAACACCTGTAGAATTGCCTTCACCGCCTCGAGCTCAGTGTCCAGCGGCTTGCAGAAGATAACCACATCATCGGCATAAACCGAGATTCGCTGAAGCTCTGATATCCCTGCAAGCCCAGTGAACAAATTCCTGTCCACGGACTTCTTGATCACCGCCGTCAACACCTCCATAGCAGCCACAAACAGCATGGGCGAGGTGGGGTCCCCCTGTCTAAGGCCTCTGGCATGCATGAATCTATCTCCGGGCACTCCATTCACCAGCACTCTAGTGTCCGCCGTGTTGAGCAACAAGGCAACCCATTTTAGGAATCTCTCTCCAAATCCCATGCGCCGGAGCACCTCAAACAGGAAGCTCCAAGAGATCGAGTCGAACGCTCTTGTTAGATCTAACTTGAGGAGCACACCCGGCTGCCTAAACTGATTAATTCTCCTCGCCACTTGTCTCACCAGCATGAAATTATCATGCAGGGACCGGCCCTTGACAAACGCCGACTGGTTGGTACTAACAACATCACCAAGCCTGCGCCTCAGCCTATTCGCCATCACTTTGGAGAACAACTTTGAGAAACTGTGTACCAAACTAATGGGGCGATAGTCCTTGACCTCCATGGCGTCCGGCTTCTTGGGGATCAACGTGATCAGGCCTCTGTTCAGACGTGCAAAGCCTCGCCCATCTCCCACACACAGTTTGAACAGCCCCGCTAGGATATCCCTCTTGATGATGGGCCACGCTCTCTGATAAAAGGCTCCGGTGAACCCATCCGGTCCTGGTGCCCTATCTGGGGGGAGGTCCTTGACCACCCCCCACACCTCCTCCTCCGTAAACATGACCTCCAAGTCCTGAAGCTCAGCGGTGGGGATATCCAACTCGTCCAGGTTAATGGAATGCTCTCTAGTCTGAACCTGTCCCAGCAACTGGGAGTACGCCTCGGTGAAAGCCACCACTTTCAAGCCCTGGTCCGTAACCAGCTCATCGCCAACCTTGACCGCAGCAATATGATTTTTCACTCTTCTCCCATTAGCGACTGCATGGAAAAGTGCAGTGTTGGCATCTCCGTCTTTCAACCAGCGGATCCTCGACCTTTGCCTTGCCATGGTCCGCTCCAAAGAAGCAAGCCCAAGAACGGCCTGCTTAAGCATCCTCCTCAACCAAATCTCCCTAGGGGTCAAAACACGCCTCTCCTGAGCCACATCAAGGCGTAGAATCAGGGTGTTGGCAATCGCAATGTTCAGCTTAATGTTCCCCACTCTCTTCTGCCGCCAAGACTGCAGATATTCGGCAGCATTCCTGAATAGAGCATCCAACTTCCGGAAGGGGTCAACAATATCAGGGTCACAAACCCAGGCATCCCTCACCGCCTCATCCCATAGGATGAGCATTCCTCCCTTAAGCCTATAGCTTGATGCTTGATGAAGCTACGTACGCATATTATTTCCATCAAGGAAACGTGCATCAAACTGAGAAACTGACTCGAATTTTGTTTCCTGTATGCACACTATGTGACAAGTTGAAGAAGCAACAGTTTCATGCATTGTCTTTTGCCTATCAGGAACATTATTTAGGCTCCTCACATTCCATCCCAAGATATTGATTAGCAACTTAACATAAATAACCAAGGTTTCTCAGGTAGAGATACATGATCTGGAGCAAAATGACAACGACCAAGGGAGACAAACAGCGCGTAGGCCAAACTGACCACAATGACAGCAAACTGAACCGGTAGTGCTAGGAACTGGATGGTTGACCTCGGGCACAGCAGAGCTGAAACGATCAGACATCTGCGGTCTGGGTTGCCTCTTTAGTGGTTTCATGGTGGCCGCCGTGCTGGACCAAGGCATCCTCCACAAGAGTGTCCTCAGCACAACCAAGACTGAACTGCCTGCGTCAAACAAGCTATGGAGGAGTTCGCTTGCAGGTTCGAGAACTGTGCCATCTTAGATTGGCACTGATTTTAAGAACGAACTCATTGGTGTGGGGAAGGATGGGAAGCAGGTCTACTTCAAGCATGTACGGAAACTGAAGAAATCGAATCGGTACTTTAAGCTCAGCTTCTATGTTTTCGCCTTTCACCTGGCAACAGTGTAGGCATTTGCTGGTTTGTTTCACTCCAAAATCTCAGGACCCCGCGCTTGGTAAAGAAGAAATTACTCTGAAGAAATTTTACTCTGAATATTACTCTTGTATACTTTCATAAGAATAGGCGATGCCTCGTCGGTCTCTAGCGTCACTATTTTATAAGGAAAGGAATCGGAGATGGCACCTCGCTTCGGGCGTCGGTAGTTGGAACATGCAACCTCTCATCCTATTTTTGCCCGGAAAGTCATGCATATATTTTCTTACACTTCAGCTCGATCATGAGTTCTCTCACCGCGCGTTACCAACATGGCCTTTTTTTTTTTGCATTTGCGAAGCAGATCCGCAGAGGATGCTTGTTCGGTGACGATGATTGTGTCATTACAATGCCTTCCTTCATCACAAAAGCATCACTAAACAAGGCTGCCTGTGTGTTTTGCGTGTAGGTTTTTCAAGGTCTCTCTGCTCTGGTCGTGTGGTATTTGTTTCATGACTTCATCTCACAAAGTATTGGAGTTTCTGTAAAGGAGGCCCCCTCCTCCCAGAAGTTCAAAATTTAACAGTTTTGTTAAAACTATATTTCTCGATTCTAAAGTAATTTAATTAACTTTGTCTACATTCGCATCTTCACTGGCGCAACCCAAACCGACGACTCAAATGGTCAGATTTTGTCCATTTGTCTCACATCGCATATAGAAACTGTATAATAAGTAACTGTTAAGTTGGCTTTGTTTAATATATACCTCCTAATCTTTTTGGATGGTGTGCTTGCATGCAAGACTTAAAGAACATGCATTTAGTGCATACAGCCGGCCTAAACCTTGTGAATAGGCTTCATGCGGGTGGTTATTTTCTTGTTTCCTCTTGAGCCAACTACAGGTAAGAGCCTGCTTGTTTCTCTCTCTTTACTTCTCTCCCCTTCACATATGATTTTGCTGACTTGGATTTCCTTACAGCACCCATACATCAATAACACTACAGCCGTGCCGTGTTAGATGGTCCAGATGTGGATCTCGCAATTAATGGCACAAAGCGATGCATCCCAGATCGATTATAACCGTGGGCCATTAATTGTCGTGTTAAATGGGCATGAAATACGTTTCCAAAGGAAAAAAAGAAGAGGCCCGAACAAGACGTGGCTTTGGGAATGTGATACACAAGACGCATGGTATCCCCATCTCGAGTGCAAGTGTGCCACAAGAACATCGACTGATTTAGAGCATTTCCAATAGCATTACTAAAATTTAGGTATAGAAAGAACGGAGAGAAGGTATAGCAATCCTAGCTACAATGTGTTTAGTTAGCATTGCTATAGCAACAATCCAAAAGTGGAAATGGGCACATGTGACCCACATGTCAGTGGGTTAACTTTTTTCTTTATTTTTCCTTCGTTTTTTCTTTTCCTCTTCCTCCTATCTACCTGGTGGTTGCTGGACATACGGGATGTCGCCCGCCCACACACACCCGCCCACTCACGCCAGTCGTGCACGACCGCCACGCCCGCTGGCTGCACACAGCCACACACCCGCGCCTCGTAGCCGCAAACGCCCGCCGCCCACCAACTCCACCGCCGGCCACACATCACGCAGACACGCACAAACCAGCAGGCAGGAGACCGCCAGAGACGACGATGGGCCGGGAGGGAGAAGCGGGGTGCGCAGCGGAGCTCCTCCGCAACCGGTATCGCTCGCGTTGACCTCCTACGGTGGAGCAGCAATAGCTGCTTAGGCACGGGGAGAGGTCATCGTGGAGCAGCAATAGTTGCCTAGGCACGGGGCGATGTTGTCGTGGAGGAGGAGGAGGAGGAGGAGGAGGAGGAGGAGGAGAAGGAGGAGGAGGAGGAGAAGGCCGAGGTAGAGCTCCATGGCTGCCACGGTGGCTGGATTTTGCGGTGACGGGGACGGGGATTTTTCCAGCTCGGTAGTTGGTCTTCTCCCGCGTGGGTTTGGGAGATATGCAAAGTACCTCTTGGCTTTGCAAATATGTCAAGTGGAGGGTCCAATACACCAACCTTGCTATAAAAAAATTAGTGAAGGAACCACTTATACAAAGGCTATTGGAGCAACAATTTAGAACCAAATTACTATATTTTTAGTTTATACCAATCCAAGCATAGCAATGCTCTTGGAGATGCTCTTAACATCTCTCCCACACCTATTATGCACACTGACACACAGACAGACACAACCGGGATCGCAGGATTTTCCCTGCAATTTCGGGTCCATATTGTTCCCACATAAACAGCATGATACTATGCATTTTAGTCGGTCCAACATATTTACAGCTTGACCATAGGAAAGGAGATGATACTATGCATTTTAGTCGGTCCAACATATTTACAGCTTGACCATAGGAAAGGAGGGAGGAATGATGTCGTTAAATAGTACTGTTTTTATTAATGGCTTGTCGGTGCTTCGCGTCTTCACTGGAGACGTGTCTTCGCTCCCGACAATTGATCTAGAGTTGGGGTAGAGTTGCCACACTCTGCTTCTTTAACTGTGCCTGTTTTGTTGAAAATTTGATGAATATTTTGATAAAAATTTGCCGGGCTTACAATGCGTCCAGACTTGATGAAAATCTTGGGTCCACCATTGCACACTATACCTTTTTCTTCGTATAAAAAAGCTGCACGTGTGTTTTACCCTTAGAATTTAAGGTCATTTGCTCTGGCCGTCTTGTAAATGTTTCATTTCACAAAGTCTTGGAGTTTCGTAATATAGCTATCAAATTTCTACCAGTATACTTTTAGCAAAACTGTTAAATTTGCAATGTAAGTGGCAGCACCCGAAAAGGATATATGGGCCTGAAAGCGGTAACTATTTGGCCTGCCACTACGAACCTCTGAGTGTTATAACGGTAACAAATATGAACCTGAAATCACCGGGAAAATTTTGCAATTCCTGCAGAGGTTAAACTGCCCCAGCCCGTGTGTGTAACTGATGCGGGAGAGACGATAAACCAGTCGATGTTCTTGCGGCGCATTCTCATGCAGTATACTGTCCTCGCCTCTATACATGTCCATCCATCCTGATTCCTGACAGTACGACATTTCCGTCGTTATCATTTAATGTCGTGTTCTGGCCTGTTCTTTCGAAACGTATTTAGAAGTTTGTTGGGGAGATTTCTTGCCTCAACTGAATGAGTGTCGCGAATATACCAAAGCTCGAGCGTCTGAATCTCGTTTGGGTTTCTGGCCGAGGTTTCTTTCAGCTCTTCACTTCCGGAAGTACATATATATGTCCTTCTCATGTAGGCGCGACAGGACACTAATCAATGAATCAATCAATCTGGGATGCGTCGGCATGCGCCATTAATGCGAGATCCACTGCTGGACCATCTGACACTATCTTGGTGTGCTAACATGTAGACCCTTCTAGAAGCTCTCCATGTGCGATCATTGTAGCGAAGAGTGAAGCAGGACCGAGTCACTGAACCTGCGCCTGCTAGCTGAAAACAACTGAACAGAGGAGAGGCTTTTTGAAACCTGAACTACGATGTCCCCTAGATACCAGCCTCCAAGTGCCAAGAGGGATCGTCGTGTTTGAGTACTATTCATGCTCAAATGATCTATGGATAATGGGGTCGGGGGCTAGTGGGTGTTCCTTTGTTAGTACGACTTTATGCACATGGACATGTACATTATGAAGTTCACTTCCATTAGGTGCAAGTGAAGCAGACCATTTTGGGAACAGAATATGTCCAATCATGACGAGCTGCCGTCCCTAACGACATACTGATCTTTACTCTACAACTCTGATAGTGGTAACATGTACTCCATCTGTGCCATGATGTTGCTGATCGAGGGCATCTCTTGCAAGACTGGAAAAATAAGAATAATATAATTAAGGATTTAGAGGGGATGTTTCTAGTATCTTATTTAGCACGACCAAATGTTGAGATGGAAGGCTCGAAATGAGCCTGTCTTTGAATGCACAACTAGATTTTCGTACCTCGAAACATTTCCAGTATACCCGAAAATATTTTTAATGCACTCCCGCCGATTTATATTACCTGTCGCTAGCACTGGTGTATCTACAACTAAAATGTGTCTAGATCATGTTTAAAAACTAGGCCGAATAAGCGATTAATAGGCCAATTACTCGCTACTAGGGGTCTGGCCGTGTCGATTACCTCTAATCGCTTGTGTTAATCCTTTAACCCGATTAATTGCTTTGATATCCCGATTACTATGAATATTCTTGATTAATTAGTCCACTTTGGTCAATAAAGCTGCAAAATTTTCAATGTAGATCACCCGTGTAGCCTCTACCCTGTCCAAATCAAGTAGGTTTGCGAAGGTTCAACTTGATTTTCATCTCTAGGAGCTCGATTCCCGCCGCCGTAGAACAATTGCTCACCGTTGCCGACCAGACCTTGGTTACAAGATCTCGACCACCATGAGGGAGCTTGTCGAAGAGCTCCAAGATGCCTTCAGATAGGGTAGGTGGTTGAGATGCAAGATAGATGGTACCATCGGTAGGTGGGGGAGATAAATATCAGAGGGCAAAGGAGGAATAGCGAAAGAAAGGAACATTGTGGCGGCTAGTGGCTACTTTATCGCTCATGAGCTAGAAAATTACGTCACATAGGAGAATCATACATGTTTTAATAGGATTTTGGGCTCTAAAAAAGTAGGACAATAGGAAAATCATACATGTTTTAATAGGATTTTGGGCTTTAAAAAGTAGGGCAGGCATATAGAGATCCAATATTATTTATCTTTATCTTTTATATATATATATATATGTGTGTGTGTGTTTCTGTGATTAATTTGTGTAGATTGCATCAGTTAATCGTCTGAATTCTGATCATACACTACTCTCAAGCCGATCGAGCAGTTAACGATTACTAATTTCCTTATCATTGATGTAGATACATCTATATTAATATTAGAAACAATTAATATTGATCGGGAATGCGTAACTATAGCAATAATCCTCATTTCTTGAATTGTAACTAATGAAGAACGCGAATACAATTTCCGCTCTGCTCTGTGTCTCATGTCATTAAGCTGACGGTAGGGATGACATATTCACGGCCAAAGACCATTTCAAAGCAATCAAGCCACAGAGAAAATATTTCCTTTATTCTATCCATTAGACTGCTGGAGATCAAGGTTGGTACATGCCGGGCAACTCCGCGACTCGAAGCCGCAAAGCCAAGTCAAACGCGACATCTCCCCTCTCGAGACATCGAGGTGTCACCAGGCTCCTCTTGTCCGAAGAACGGCCAACACCGGAGCGGAATCTAGCTTGGGTCGCACGGATACATTGAACTTGGACACTGTCTGCTGCGTCTAATTAACAATTGCTAAGGTGGATGCTCGTCTGTTGGACAGTCAAGAAAAAGTCTGTTCACGACCTATATATACTCAGCTGTGTTGCTGCGATCCTTCGTTAATTAGGTGCATGCATGATGGGCCGGCGCATGAGAATATTTGTTTACGTTCTTTGTCACCAAGGCAAGAAAATTGCTTGAATGGCACGCTACATCGCTAAAAAAAAAAAAAATAGTACATTTTTTCGTTATTTTTAGAAATAATACTCGATTTTAATTTTTGTCATAAATAATACACTGTCGGGGTCACGTACCCCGATTAGAATAAATCGGGAACAGCAAACCCGATTAGGGATAGTCGGGGTAGCCTACCCCGAGTAGCAGGGAATCCGCACCCAGCACATATTGTCAGCTTGCTCTACCCCGATTGTTTGAAAATTGATGGCGCATGCATGGCATGTCTCCCGATTGAATGAATCGGATTCTCTATCCTAATTACTGCAAAAGTTAAGCACAGAGAATCAGAAGAACTCGGGGTAGCCTACCCCGACTACCCCTAATCGGGTTTGTTATTCCCGATTTCTTCTAATCGGGTTACGTGTTCCCGACAGTGTATTATTTGTGACAAAGATTGAAAACGGTTATTATTTCTGAAAATAACGAGAAAATGTATTATTTTAAAAAAAATCGCCGCTACATCGACGGCTTGCTCATATGCTGATGGCAAAAAATCGGGGTTGTTGGCGTATGGGCCACCTGGCTAGCCCACCAAAAGGGCCATCAGCGTAGCGATGCTCTCGGCGTAGGAAATGCTACGCCGATGGCCACCCTCGGCACATCGCAGGTGCATGCGGCCCACCAAAGTTAGGTCGTGATGGCGCTGTGACGGCGTCAAGTCTACGCCGACGGCTGCCCTCGGCATAGCCTTCTCTGTCTCTACGCCGAAGGCCACCTTAGGCGTAGAGGTTGAACTTTTTCCCTCCATGCACCCACCCCGCTGGATCGCTTTTCTAAGTTTCAACTGAATGGCAGAAAATGATAAAAGAAACTCAAAAAATAAAAACCTTCGAGATTCATGTATGTTACACAACCTACTATTGGGAAAATTAACAAATTTGAATTTCAAATTTTTTCCAAAAGAAGTTTACAAAAGGGTAAAATGGCATTTACGTTTGCATAGGCCTTCGGAAAAAGTTGTATAATATATCAAAATGATCGTGGGAAATATATCAAATTGATCATGGTTTACCCAGTTACCAAGTTTTAGATTCTCAAAATTCCAAATAAAAATATGAAAGAAGGAAGATTTTAATTTCTGCTAGAAATTGAGGACTTTAATTTTTATATTTTATATTTTTTTAAAAAAATAATACCGTAATTGCATCCTGCATTGAGATTTTTATTACTTAACCATTGAAGTTTATTTAAATAATTGTTTTAAATTCAAAATAATAAAGAGTTTTGATATCACGGTCAAGGTTAATAGGATTGATATGGTAGTATTATCGGCAATATTTCGTGAAGAAGATCGATGCTCAACCGAAAGGAACGAAGATGTTAAACGTGCTAGGGGTGGAATAGTGTGAGGATAAGTGACCATAATGGGAAGTTTGACCATCAGGTTAAAGCCTAAGATTAAGCGGTAGTTAGAGTTAAAATGGTCCATATGAGAGATTTAAAAAATTGAAAAAAATAATTACATTTTTTTAAAAGTTAACGGACTGATTGGCGTGGCCTGCATCGAGGGCCTATATGCCGACGGCCACCGTGTCTCTGACGCGGTGGACCTTCACCGAGGAGCTACGCTAGAAGTGGCCCTCGGCGTATACTACACCGACGACCTTTTACGACTACGCCGAGGGCATAACACGCCATCCCTGTGGTGGGACAGGTTTGTTGGTAGGTAATCCTCAGTTTCACATGAAACGGAGATACGTTTGATTGATTTCTTTGTTTGTATAGATACACTTATATTTATACGTGTTTATATAAATATACATAAATCTAGATAACTCCGTGGCATATAATTTAGAATGCAGTGAGAACTTTTGTAGGAACTTAAAAAAAATTATGCAGGGTGTGTTTGGTTTGCGAGAATCCATATGATAGCAGGACAACTATCTGCTATATTTCATGAAAGCTAAATTTTAAGTGAGTTTTTTTAAAGATCAAATTTCAAAAGTCGCGAGTCAAACTCAAATCACAAGAAAAAAATATTAGTTGTCCATAGAAATAAAATTAAACATATAGTATACAAAAATTATGAATAGTATACATTAAAACAATAAAAAATCATTGGCACATTAAAAAAAAATAAGTTGTACACTAAAAAACATTTGAAAGTTAAAAATAGTATATATCAAAGGTGCAACTTTCCAAATAAAGTTCGAAAAATAATACTATGTGAAATATTTATCTCCCGCACTTCTTTACATCGGAACGCTATTTAGCACCCAGGGTACAGAATACTTGTTCGCACCCACTATATTTTTACGTTGTTGCATTCGTAAATTTATGTTTTGTATAGTAATAAATAGGTTCTTATTGTCTCAAGACAAAAAAAAACATAATAAAATGCAGCATCTGAGTCGTTACAGTGTAAATAACACAACTTTTTTTGAACCACATTGCTAAAGGAAGCTCATACCGTGCAAATTTTACATTAATGAAAAGAAGTCAAGAGATTAAACAAAGATGGCAAGGATTTTACGCCGTATTTTTCTGTATTGGATAAATAAAAATATTAAGTCATGTCCATATTTTCTTCTATTTTTCTCAACATGCGAAATAAGATAAAATTTTCGTAAGCATGATGTGTACGACTACAAAAAAACATGGTGCATGTAGAATAACTATTTTGCACCCTGGATTCATATAGCGCGTACCCTTATTTACATTATATTCCATATAAAAAATTATTTACCCTATTCACTTGACAAAAAATTGTTTCATATCGCTATTCAGTTACTCGTTATTAAAAAAATTCATAAATATAAGAGATTGATTTTTTTTTCTTACTGAACATGCGCACTATAGTGTGAACTCTTAGATTCTTTGTTCCTGGTAACATATTATTGGCCAATGTACCTGGACGAGAAAAATCCTAAAGTACTACAGGTAATCAAATAAAACAAAAGTGTGATAAGTACCACTTTTTTGTGAGGCACGATGTGAAGCTTTGTGGCTCCGACTACGACCCACTAAGCCTATCCTCCTATGTGGTCCACAAGAGATTCAACCTGTCCAATTTGTATTTTCTTTGAGATGTCCCAGTTTCACATTGTTTCATGGTATCATCCGACTTCGGTAACATACAATTCCTTCAAATAATACACACCCCCACTATGTCCTATTCGGAACGCACCCATCCTACGGCCACCTTTGCGTTTTTGGTGGCTTATGCTACGCAAACACATCATCATCTGAAGCAGCGTGGCGACCTCCTGTTTGTTGTCGGTCATCGGCGGCTCAGAGCTTATACATACGTCATTAAAAAAATAGCGCGCTATTTCAACATTATAACGATGCTATAACGTATTTAGAAGGTGAACGAAGCGCTATGCACAATTTACTCGCAATGACCTCAGCTCACTATTTGTTGTAACGTTATAGTGCGCTAAAAAGTTATGGAACTAGCGGCAGCCCACGAGCTCCCGATTCCAACCAAGCTCAACTAAACCCTAGGTCGGCAACCAACTAGTCGCTACTTTCGACTCCCCACGCTCGATGGCGGTGGCAGCTACAGCAGCATCGCCACTCTCCTCCAGCTCTGCCCCCCGACCATATCCATGTGGCATGTCTTGACCAGAATCAATACGAGGACGTGCACCTTGATCAGGAGCTCGATCCGACGCCGGTCTTCACCGCCGGCCACCACCTCTTACACTGCATGCCTCAGTCATATCTAATTTCATCCTCGCATATTCTCTTTCAACTTGGCCATTACCGGAAGGTAGTTTAGTAGTGGTATCCGTAGCCCGTAGACGCTGATTTAGCTCTATAATTCTTAGTTCAGTTCAGCTCTAACTCTGTACTTCTTAGTTTTGTTCACTTATGTAGTTCTTGTTACATAGTTCAGCCCCGCCCTCCCTGTATGTATGTCGGGATGTGCTCTTACCATTTCCGACGCCATCTATGAGACCATCATTTTTTTCCTTTTTCCTCTCTTGTGCTATATACGAGCAGTCGTGTTCTTATCTAGGTTGACGATGGTGCTACTGTAGGGCGACGATGACATTAGCTGAGGGTGTTGCTACCATCTATAGTTGAGGTGCTGCAAAGAAGCGAATGCATTATTGCAAAGAGTGGCGGGGCTGCCACAAAAGGTACCTGGTGTTGCTACTAGTGGGATCGCATTATTGGAATTTTTCTGCGGATGGTGGCGCTGCAAACGATAGAATGCACTGCTACAAACAGAAGTCGAGGATGCTACAAACGGTACTTGGTGTTGCTACTATAGGGATCACGTTTTTTGGGATTTTTGTTGCTGAAAGGATCGTATCCCGCACCTAGAGAGGGGGTGAATAGGTGCTACCCAATTTTTAGTTCTTATTCAATTTAGGCTTGACACAAAGGTAAATTCTCTAGATATGCAACTAAGTGAATTTACCTATATGACAAGGTAAACAACTAAGCAAGATATAGCTACACAATATAAGAGATAGAATAGGATAGAGGTAACCGAGAGTGGAGCACGCGATGACACGGAGATGATTCCCGTAGTTCCCTTCCTTTGCAAGAAGGTGCGTCTACGTTTGGAGGAGTGTGGTTGCTACGAAAGCCAAACCAACAGCCACGAAGGCTTCACTCGGATCTCCCGTGAGCAACGCCACGAAGGCCTAGCCCACTTCCACTAAGGGATTTCCTCGAGGCGGAAACCGGGCCTTTACAAAGTTCTTGGGGCACACATCCACAACCAAATTGGAGGCTCCCAAATCTGTAACAATACAACAATCAACAACAACACATCAACAACAATCAACTAGGGAACCAAATAGGAACACTAGCAAGAGGGCCCTCAAACAAATGAGGGGGAAATGTAAATCGCTTCGATGAGGATGTAGATCGGTGTCTTCTCCTTCGAATCTCCAAAGATCAAGAGCTTTGGTTGGGGGAGGAAGGAGATCTTGCAAATCTTGTGTTCTTGAGGTGGCTCTAATGGTGATGAAGGCTTGGCAGATTTTTGTGCACTGATTGAGCAAGTTGTACCTTTGGAGAAGAAAGCTATTTATATGATTGGAGCTCTCAGATCTGACTGTTGGGACGAATTTCAGTAACACCGAAAGTTCCGGCCAGGAGGGCCGGAAGTTCCGGCTGGAACCGGAAGTACCAGCCAAGAGGGCCGGAACTTCCGCCAGGAAGAATCTGCGTCAGACGACCAGGTCAGAAGATATTGGGGCGGAACTTCCGGCGACCGGAAGTTCCGGCCAAGTTCCCGAATTCCGAGAAAACCATACTGGACATTACTGAGCCACAATTCGACAATTCCGGAACTTGCCCGGAAGTTGGGCGGAAGTTCCGCTGACCGGAACTTCCGGCCTTCTTCACCGTAACTTCCGGTCAGGGAACAAGAACTTCAAAAAGAGCTGCGCTGAGAAGCCACTGCTGGAAGCACCAGGGCGGAAGTTCCGCCAGCTGGGGCCGGAACTTCCGCCAGAGATAAAAAGCCTCCAGAAACTTCAGAACAGCCATACCAAACCACCGGACAAATATATCTCTTGAAAACTTGTACCTGTCTACATCAACACACATAAATATATACCTAGTGTTGACATCAAACACACAAAACCCAAAAGGGCGGGAAATGTTCTTTCAATCTCCCCCTTTTTGGTGATTGATGACAACACAAGTATTTGCAAGGAATGAATAATGTAAACAACAAGAATGTGAGAGATATAGAGGAGCTCCCCCTATATATGAGCATTGGTACATGATACGCGTACAGCACGCGTTCGTTGGGAACCCCAAGAGGAAGGTGTGATGCGTACAGCGGCAAGTTTTCCCTCAGTATGAAACCAAGGTTTATCGAACCAGTAGGAGCCAAGAAGCACGTTGAAGGTTGATGGCGGCGAGATGTAGTGCGGCGCAACACCAGGGATTCCGGCGCCAACGTGGAACCTGCACAACACAAACCAAGTACTTTGCCCCAACGAAACAGCGAGGTTGTCAATCTCACCGGCTTGCTGTAACAAAGGATTAGATGTATAGTGTGGAAGATGATTGTTTGCAGAAAACAGTAGAACAAGTATTGCAGTAGATTGTATTTCAAGTATAGAGAATTGGACCGGGGTCCACAGTTCACTAGAGGTGTCTCTCCCATAAGATAAATAGCATGTTGGGTGAACAAATTACAGTTGGGCAATTGACAAATATAGAGGGCATGACCATGCACATACATATTATGATGAGTATAGTGAGATTTAATTGGGCATTACGACAAAGTACATAGACCGCTATCCAAGCATGCATCTATGCCTAAAAAGTCCACCTTCGAGTTATCATCCGAACCCCTTCCGAGTATTAAGTTGCTAACAACAGACAATTGCATTAAGTATGGTGCGTAATGTAATCAATAACTACATCCTCGGACATAGCATCAATGTTTTATCCCTAGTGGCAACAGCACATCCATAACCTTAGAGGTTTCTGTCACTCCCCCAGATTCACGGAGACATGAACCCACTATCGAGCATAAATACCCCCTCTTGGAGTTACTAGCAAAAACTTGGCCAGAGCCTCTACTAATAACGGAGAGCATGCAAGATCATAAACAACACATATATATAAATTGATAATCAACATAACATAGTATTCTCTATTCATCGGATCCCAACAAACACAACATATAGAATTACAGATAGATGATCTTGATCATGTTTGGCAGCTCACAAGATCCGACAATGAAGCATAATGAGGAGAAGACAACCATCTAGCTACTGCTATGGACCCATAGTCCAGGGGTAGACTACTCACTCATCACTCCGGAGGCGACCATGGCGGCGTAGAGTCCTCCGGGAGATGAATCCCCTCTCCGGCAGGGTGCCGGAGGCGATCTCCTGAATCCCCCGAGATGGGATTGGCGGCGGCGGCGTCTCTGGAAGGTTTTCCGTATCGTGGCTCTCGGTGCGGGGGTTTCGCGACGAAGGCTATTTGTAGGCGGAAGGGTAGGTCGGGGGCGTCGCGAGGGGCCCGGCCACCTCGTGGCCCCACTTCGTTGACTCTCCGGTCTTCCGGAAGCTTCGTGGCAAAATAGGCCCCCGGGCGTTGATTTCGTCCAATTCCGAGAATATTTCCTTACTAAGATTTCTGAAACCAAAAACAGCGAGAAAACAAGCAATCGGCTCTTCGGCATCTTGTTAATAGGTTAGTTCCGGAAAATGCATAAATATGACATAAAGTATGCATAAAACATGTAGATATCATCAATAATGTGGCATGGAACATAAGAAATTATCGATACGTCGGAGACGTATCAGCATCCCCAAGCTTAGTTTCTGCTCGTCCCGAGCAGGTAAACGATAAACAAAGATAATTTCTGGAGTGACATGCCATCATAACCTTGATCATACTATTGTAAAGCATATGTAATGAATGCAGTGATCCAAACAATGTAAATGACATGAGTAAACAAATGAATCATATAGCAAAGACTTTTCATGAATAGTACTTCAAGACAAGCATCAATAAGTCTTGCATAAGAGTTAACTCATAAAGCAATAATTCAAAGTAGAGGTATTGAAGCAACACAAAGGAAGATGAAGTTTCAGCGGTTGCTTTCAACTTGTAACATGTATATCTCATGGATAGTTGTCAACATAGAGTAATATAACAAGTGCAATATGCAAGTATGTAGGAATCAATGCACGGTTCACACAAGTGTTTGCTTCTTGAGGTGGAGAGAGATAGGTGAACTGACTCAACAATAAAAGTAAAATAATGGTCCTTCAAAGAGGAAAGCATCGATTGCTATATTTGTGCTAGAGCTTTGATTTTGAAAACAAGAAACAATTTTGTCAATGGTAGTAATAAAGCATATGTGTTATGTAAATTATATCTTACAAGTTGCAAGCCTCATGCATAGTATACTAATAGTGCCCGCACCTTGTCCTAATTAGCTCGGATTACCTGGATTATCATCGCAATGCACATGTTTTAACCAAGTGTCACAAAGGGGTACCTCTATGCCGCTCTGTACAAAGGTCTAAGGAGAAAGCTCGCATCGGATTTCTCGCTATTGATTATTCTCAACTTAGACATCCATACCGGGACAACATAGACAACGAGATAATGGACTCCTCTTTTATGCATAAGCATTCAACAACAATTAATTTTCTCATATGAGATTGAGGATGTTTGTCCAAAACTGAAACTTCCACCATGGATCATGGCTTTAGTTAGCGGCCCAATGTTCTTCTCTAACATTATGCAATGCTCTAACCATTTTAGCGGTAAATCTCCCTTACTTCAGACAAGACGAACATGCATAGCAACTCACATGATATTCAACAAAGAGTAGTTGATGGCGTCCCCAGGAACATGGTTATCGCACGACAAGCAACTTAATAAGAGATAAAGTGCATAAGTACATATTCAATACCACAATAGTTTTTAGGCTATTTGTCCCATGAGCTATATATTGTAAAGGTAGAGGATAGAAATTTAAAGGTAGCACTCAAGCAATTTACTTTGGAATGGCGGAGAAATACCATGTAGTAGGTAGGTATGGTGGACACAAATGGCATAGTAGTTGGCTCAAGTATTTTGGATGCATGAGAAGTATTCCCTCTCGATACAAGGTTTAGGCTAGCAAGGCTATTTGAAACAAACACAAAGATGAAACGGTGCAGCAAAACTCACATAAAAGACATATTGTAAACATTATAAGACTCTACACCGTCTTCCTTGTTGTTCAAACTCAATACTAGAAATTATCTAGACTTTAGAGAGACCAAATATGCAAACCAAATCTTAGCATGCTCTATGTATTTCTTCATTAATAGGTGCAAAGTATATGATGCAAGAGCTTAAACATGAGCACAACAATTGCCAAGTATCACATTATCCAAGACATTTTAGCAATTACTACATGTAGCATTTTCCAATTCCAACCATATAACAATTTAACGAAGAAGAAATTTCGCCATAAATACTATGAGTAAAGCCTAAGGACATACTTGTCCATATGCAACAGCGGAGCGTGTCTATCTCCCACACAACGAATGCTAGGATCCATTTTATTTAAACAAAACAAAAACAAAAACAAACCGACGCTCCAAGCAAAGCACATAAGATGTGACGGAATAAAAATATAGTTTCAGGGGAGGAACCTGATAATGTTGTCGATGAAGAAGGGGATGCCTTGGGCATCCCCAAGCTTAGACGCTTGAGTCTTCTTGATATATGCAGGGGCCAACCACCGGGGCATCCCCAAGCTTAGAGCTTTCACTCTCCTTGATCATGTTGTATCATCTCCCTCTCTTGATCCTTGAAAACTTCCTCCACACCAAACTCAAAACAACTCATTAGAGAGTTAATGCACAATCAAAATATACATGTTCAGAGGTGACATAATCATTCTTAACACTTCTGGACATTGCACAAAGCTACTGAAAGTCAATGGAATCGAAAAATCCATCGAGCATATCAAAACAGGCAATGCGAAATAAAAAGGCAGAATCTGTCAAAACAGAACAGTTCGTAATGACGAATTTTATTGAGGCACCAGACTTGCTCAAATGAAAATGCTCAAATTGAATGAAAGTTGCGTACATATCTGAGGATCACTCACGTAAATTGGCATAATTTTCTGAGTTACCTACAGAGAATTTGGCCCAGATTCGTGATAGCAAAGAAATATGTTTCTGCGCAGTAATCCAAATCTAGTATGAACCTTACTATCAAAGACTTTACTTGGCACAACAATTCAACAAAACTAAGATAAGGAGAGGTTGCTACAGTAGTAACAACTTCCAAGACACAAAAATAAAACAAAATTGCTGTAGTAAAATAAACACATGGGTTATCTCCCAAGAAGTTCTTTCTTTATAGCCATTAAGATGGGCTCAGCAGTTTTAATGATGCACTCGCAAGAAATAGTATTTGAAGCAAAAGAGAGCATCAAGAGGCAAATTCAAAACACATTTAAGTCTAACATGCTTCCTATGCATAGGAATCTTGTAAATAAACAAGTTCATGAAGAGCAAAGTGACAAGCATAGGAAGATAAAACAAGTGTAGCTTCAAAAAATTTAGCATATAGAGAGGCATTTTAGTAACATGAAAATTTCTACAA
This sequence comes from Lolium rigidum, assembly GCF_022539505.1. NCBI lineage: Eukaryota > Viridiplantae > Streptophyta > Magnoliopsida > Poales > Poaceae > Lolium > Lolium rigidum. Next base: position 79,176,087 of record NC_061513.1, read on the forward strand.
CCATATTTTCCTCTCTCATAATAACTTTCAGTAGTGTCATGAGCAAACTCAACAATATAACTATCACATAAATCATTTTTATCATGAGTCTCATGCATAAAATTATTACTCTCCACATAAGCATAATCAATTTTATTAGTTGTAGTGGGAGCAAATTCAACAAAGTGGCTATCATCATATATAGGAGGCATATTGTAATCATAAAAGAAAATTTTCTCCTCAATGCTTGGGGGGCTAAAAAGATCATGCTCATCAAAGCCAGCTTCCCCAAGCTTAGAATTTTTCATAGCATTAGCAACAATGGTGTTCAAAGCATTCATGGTAATAACATTCTCATTAGCATGCATATAAAGTTCCATGGGTTTTTTAATTCTCTCTTCAAACACATCATGTCCTAATTCAAGATAAAGTTCATAAAGATCTCTCATATTTTTGTTGTTTTCCATTATGCTTAACTAGTGAAATAAAATATGCATGATATTAAGTAAAGTAAAACAAATAACTAATTTTTTTTTGTATTTTTAATATGGAGAACAAGATAGTAAGTAAAGTAAATCTAGCAACTAATTTTTTTTGTATTTTGATATAATGCAGCAAACAAAGTAGTAAATAAAATAAAGCAAGATAAAAACAAAGTAAAGAGATTGGGATGTGGAGACTCCCCTTGCAGCGTGTCTTGATCTCCCCGGCAACGGCGCCAGAAAAAGAGCTTGATACGCGTACAGCACGCGTCCGTTGGGAACCCCAAGAGGAAGGTGTGATGCGTACGGCGGCAAGTTTTCCCTCAGTATGAAACCAAGGTTTATCGAACCAGTAGGAGCCAAGAAGCACGTTGAAAGTTGATGGCGGCGAGATGTAGTGCGGCGCAACACCAGGGATTCCGGCGCCAACGTGGAACCTGCACAATACAAACCAAGTACTTTGCCCCAACGAAACAGCGAGGTTGTCAATCTCACCGGCTTGCTGTAACAAAGGATTAGATGTATAGTGTGGAAGATGATTGTTTGCGAGAAAACGGTAGAACGAGTATTGTAGTAGATTGTATTTCAGTATAGAGAATTGGACCGGGGTCCACGAGTTCACTAGAGGTGTCTCTCCCATAAGATAAATAGCATGTTGGGTGAACAAATTACGGTTGGGCAATTGACAAATAGAGAGGGCATGACCATGCACATACATATTATGATGAGTATAGTGAGATTTAATTGGGCATTACGACAAAGTACATAGACCGCTATCCAGCATGCATCTATGCCTAAAAAGTCCACCTTCGAGGTTATCATCCGAACCCCTTCCGGTATTAAGTTGCTAACAACGAGACAATTGCATTAAGTATGGTGCGTAATGTAATCAATAACTACATCCTCGGACATAGCATCAATGTTTTATCCCTAGTGGCAACAGCACATCCATAACCTTAGAGGTTTCGTCACTCCCCAGATTCACGGAGACATGAACCCACTATCGAGCATAAATACCCCCTCTTGGAGTTACTAGCAAAAACTTGGCCGAGCCTCTACTAATAACGGAGAGCATGCAAGATCATAAACAACACATAGATATAAATTGATAATCAACATAACATAGTATTCTCTATTCATCGGATCCCAACAAACACAACATATAGAATTACAGATAGATGATCTTGATCATGTTCGGCAGCTCACAAGATCCGACAATGAAGCATAATGAGGAGAAGACAACCATCTAGCTACTGATATGGACCCATAGTCCAGGGGTAGACTACTCACTCATCACTCCGGAGGCGACCATGGCGGCGTAGAGTCCTCCGGGAGATGAATCCCCTCTCCGGCGAGGTGCCGGAGGCGATCTCTCGAATCCCCCGAGATGGGATTGGCGGCGGCGGCGTCTCTGGAAGGTTTTCCGTATCGTGGCTCTCGGTACTGGGGGTTTCGCGACGAAGGCTATTTGTAGGCGGAAGGGTGGGTCAGGGGGCGTCGCGAGGGGCCCAGGAGACAGGTCGGTGCGACCAAGGGTGGGGCCGCGCCGCCCTACCCCCTGGCCACCTCGTGGCCCCACTTTGTTGACTCTCCGGTCTTCTGGAAGCTTCGTGGCAAAATAGGCCCCTGGGCGTTTATTTCGTCCAATTCCGAGAATATTTCCTTACTAGGATTTCTGAAACCAAAAACAGCAGAAAACGAGCAATCGGCTCTTCGGCATCTTGTTAATAGGTTAGTTCCAGAAAATGCATAAATATGATATAAAGTATGCATAAAACATGTAGATATCATCAATAATGTGGCATGGAACATAAGAAATTATCGATACGTCGGAGACGTATCAGTACATAAGAAGCTCCCCCTATATATTGCATCCGTCTTCCATGGGTTAGCAATACAACATAGTGATAAGCATATAGATAATAAGATCATGCACACATAGATAACCATAGAAGACTCACATTCGGAGTTTACCATACACATAGATAAGGTTCCAAACACATAGATAAAGTTTACAAACCAAATAGACTAAGAACATAGTTCGACACCACATGGATAAATAGAATCACAAGCGATAAAAATCAAAGCCAACACGAGCTTGTGACTCCCCCATGCAAATACCCAACGGAGAGCAACCTAATAAGGTCTCACTTTCCCCCTTTGGCACCAAGGCACCAAAAAGGGACAGGAGAAACTACACGTCCCAAGGGTCGGCGTTAGCCCAGCCGGGAGGGAGGTTCGATGGAGCGCCGGGGTAGGGAGGAGTGTGAGGAGGAGACTCGATCTCAAGACCATCCGGAGGGAGAGGAACACCATGCCGAGAAACCCACTCAGCCTCCGGAGTGATATTCTCCTCGGATCCAGGAGGAGACACTTCCACATCAGGAGCCCTCATGATGCTCTTCTGACGAACCCGAGACTTCTTGGCTTCTGCATGCTGCTGATACTGACGGTGATTGACTGCAGAGGTGAGGCAAAAAATCTATCTCATGCGGCGAGCAAGCTTAGAAGCCCAGCTAGGTGGCTTCTCATCCATGGGGGGAACATCTTCTATGGGCGAGTTGTGGCGCTTGGTCCTCAGAACCTTCACTTCATGAGATGTGATGTTGAGAGTGAAGGAGATATGCCCTAGAGGCAATAATAAAGTGGTTATTATTTATATCTTTATGTTTATGATAAATGTTTATATATCATGCTAGAATTGTATTAACCGAAACATTAGTACATGTGTGATATGTAGACAAACAAGAAGTCTCTAGTATGCCTCTTAAACTAGCTTGTTGATTAATGGATGATTAGTTTCATAATCATGAACATTGGATGTTATTAATAACAAGGTTATGTCATTGTATGAATGATATAATGGACACACCCAATTAAGCGTAGCATAAGATCTCGTCATTAAGTTATTTGCTATAAGCTTTCGATACATAGTTACCTAGTCCTTATGACCATGAGATCATGTAAATCACTTATACCGGAAAGGTACTTTGATTACATCAAACACCACTGCGTAAATGGGTGGCTATAAAGGTGGGATTAAGTATCCGGAAAGTATGAGTTGAGGCATATGGATCAACAGTGGGATTTGTCCATCCCGATGACGGATAGATATACTCTGGGCCCTCTCGGTGGAATGTCGTCTAAATGTCTTGCAAGCATATGAATGAGTTCATAAGAGACCACATATCACGGTACGAGTAAAGAGTACTTGTCAGGAGACGAGGTTGAACAAGGTATAGAGTGATACCGAAGATCAAACCTCGGACAAGTAAAATATCGCGAGACAAAGGGAATTGGTAATGTATGTGAATGGTTCATTTGATCACTAATGTCATCGTTGAATATGTGGGAGCCATTATGGATCTCCAGATCCCGCTATTGGTTATTGGTCGGAGTGAGTACTCAACCATGTCCGCATAGTTCACGAACCGTAGGGTGACACACTTAAAGTTGGATGTTGAAATGGTAGTACTTGAATATGGAATGGAGTTCGAATATTTGTTTGGAGTCCCGGATGAGATCCCGGACATCACGAGGAGTTCCGGAATGGTCCGGAGAATAAGATTCATATATAGGATGTCATTTTATGTGAATTAAAATGTCGCGGAAGGTACTATGGAAGGTTCTAGAAGGTTCTAGAAAAGTCCGGAAGAAACCACCAAGGAAGGTGGAGTCCACATGGGACTCCACCTCCATGGCCGGCCAACCCTAGTGGGGGAGGAGTCCCAAGTGGACTCCCCTTAGGGGGCCGGCCACCCCCCCATATGGGAGGTGGAAACCCCACTTTTGGTGGGAGTCCTAGATGGGCTAGGTTTCCCCTCTTATGGAAGGTTTTTGGTTCGGGTCTTATTCGAAGACTTGGACACCAACCCTTGGGGATCCACCTATATAATGAGGGGCCAAGGGAGGGGGCCGGCCACCCTAAGACCACAAGCTGGCCGCCCCCCATAGAGTGGCCGGCCACCCCTCCCAAACCCTAGCCGCCTCCTTCTCCTCCATATCTCCCGCGTAGCTTAGTGAAGCTCCGCCGGACTTCTTCACTGCCACCGACACCACGCCGTCGTGCTGTCGGATTCAAGAGGAGCTACTACTTCCGCTGCCCGCTGGAACGGGGAGGTGGACGTCGTCTTCATCGACATCCGAACGTGTGACCGAGTACGGAGGTGCTGCCCGTTCGTGGCACCGGAACCGATCGTGATCAAGATCTTCTACGCGCTTTTGCAAGCGGCAAGTGATCGTCTACCGCAGCAATAAGAGCCTACTCTTATAGGCTTTGGAATCTCTTCAAGGGTGAGACTTGATCATCCCCTCGTTGCTCCCATCTTCTAGATTGCATCTTGGCTTGGATTGCGTGTTCGCGGTAGGAAAATTTTTGTTTTCTATGCAACGTTATCCTACAGAGAGGAATAGAGTGAAGGAGGGTAGTCTCACAAGTATCAACCCAAGTGTCCTCAATGAGCTTCATAATGTACGGAGCAAATGAGGGAAGCTTCTTCTCCATCACACATGACCACATCTCATTGTAGATGTAGTCCATCACATCAAGCCTCTCACCGGTGCCCTTCTTAGCAAAGGATTTTTCCATAAGATCCACTTCATATAAATGTAACTCATCAAGATTTCCACCCTTTGGTCCAATGGTTTCCCGGTAGACTCTAAGCATAATGTCCCAAGTAGGGAGAAGATCCGCACTCTTGCCCGGAATACCCCAACCTTTGATGTAGAGGTGCTCCAAGACTTCCTTGGTTTGAGCAAATGAACTATCATGGCACCTCCAACCATTCTCATCTACGCCCGGATAGCGAGGGTATCCAAGAGCATTTCCAAACTTTGCCAAGTTAGACTCAAGGAGTCTTTCATGAGTCATCCACCGGAAAGTTTTAGCTTCATCTTGATCAAAGTGAACGGTGGCATAGAATTGTTGGATCAAACCGATGTCATAATCCTTGTTGAGCTCCATAATGGGATAGAGCCCAAACTCACCACACATAGCATATGCTTCTTCAAAGTACCTTGTAGCGGCCATCTTGCCGGTGTCAATAGCATGTTGAGGGGCTACCCCCTTCTTGAATGGAACATAGATCTCATAGAAGATCTCCTCTTGAGTCTTATTGTGGAACCGCTTATCCCCAACCCTATTGTTCCGAGGGGTGAGGTAAGGATTCATATCCCGAAGCTCCTTGTACTCAAGATACTGCATGTTCTTCACCGACACATGGATATTCTTGCCTCGAACTGCAGGTGACTTATGCCTTTGAGCCGATTGCTGACGAGCGGTGAGCTTGGATGGTCTAGTTTGCTCAAATTCTTCTTCAATCTCATCCACATGAGCCTTGCCTCTCTTCTTGGAACCACCTGGGATGCAATCAACATGACAGGAATGATAAATGAGTGCACACAAGCAAGGAGACCAAAACCAGAGCCTGCACAGGATATTGAGTAAACAGCAGAAAACTGGCCAGGCCGGAAGTTCCGGTGAGAACCGGCGGAAGTTTCGCCCCGGGGCGGAAGTTCCGGCGTGCAGGGCCGGAACATCCGGCTGTTCGAAAACAGCAGCATTTTCTCACCAGATCTGCGGCAATGGCTTGGTGAACTGCATTACCACAACATCCTATGCAAGATCTAGTAGGGAAAAGGCATCTAGAGATGTTCTACCATAGCTTAGCCTAGAGTATGCCCTATATTTCATCTAGTGAGGTCTACCCACACATAGAGAGGGAAAGGGCACAAACCGGGAGGAGCCATGGTGGAGGAGAGGGAGGGGATGCCAATCCACGGAGCCGATCCGGCGGAGGTCGCCGGAGGAGGGAGATCCGGCCGGAGAGGGTGCAGCCGCCACAGGGAGAGGAAGAGCTCCAAACAGATCTTGGATGGGGGAAAAGTGGGGGGCAGGAACTGCCTCCCCATTCCCGACCGGTTAAGTGGTGGAATCGTAAGGGCGGAAGTTCCGCTCGTTGGAGCCGGAACTTCCGGTCCCGCAGAAACCACACCAACCCGATTAGGAACAGCGGGCAGGATCTGGCAGACAGAGTCCAGCCGGAAGTACCAGCCGAAACGACTGGAACTTCCGGTGAAGCAGAAAAACTGTGCCAGAAATAGGATTTTGACAGGGAATTGGTGCACTCGGAGAGGGAAAAAGATATGGCTTAGATGAGATAGGCTTAGGACAGATGATCCAAACTGTGAGATGGTACATGATCACTCATTTTTGCAAATAATGCAAATGAAGGCCAAAAGTGAGTGATTTCCCATAAACAAGGAGATGCAATAAAAACCAATGAAAATCCAAATTACTCCAACTCTTCACAAAGAAGAGTGTGGTGGCCTAGGCCACCATATATGAGTGTTATGGCATGGCACCGCGAAGATATATATAGGGTCCAAAGCACTACTCATCATTGAAGCTCACATATCAACATATGATATAACGAGAATGATATTTTTAATGTTGGCATTATGGGGGGAGGGAAATCTCAATAATTTAAACCGCACTCCCCCTATTTCCATGCCCACATCTAAACCAAATAAAGTTTTGAGACAAAGGTGTGTTTGCAAGATGGTCAAGCTATACTCCTTGAATCAATGATATTTAGCTCATTCCTCAAATAAGAGAACCTTGCTTCATCAAGAGGCTTCGTGAATATATCGGCAAGTTGATCTTTGGTAGGAACATACATAAGCTCAATATCACCACGGGCAACATGATCCCTAATGAAATGATTCCGGATCTCAATATGCTTCGTTCTTGAATGTTGCACCGGATTATAGGCAATCTTGATGGCACTTTCATTGTCACATAATAGAGGCACTTTGTCACAAATGACACCGTATTCCTTTAAAGTTTGCCTCATCCATAACAATTGAGTGCATCCACTTGCGGCGGCAACATATTCGGCTTCGGCGGTGGAGAGAGATATACAATTTTGCTTCTTAGAAGACCAACACACCAAGGACCTACCAAGAAATTGGCAAGCCCCGGAAGTTGATTTCCTATCATCCTTGTCTCCCGCCCAATCCGCATCGGTGTATCCATTGAGAATAAAGCTTGAGCCTTTGGGGTACCAAATACCATATCTTGGGGTATCAACCAAATACCGAAAGATTCTTTTGAGAGCCATCATGTGGCTCTCCTTAGGAGAAGCTTGATACCTTGCACACACACCAACACTCAACACTATGTCCGGTCTAGATGCACAAAGGTAAAGCAAGGATCCAATCATGGAGCGATATACCTTTTGATCCACCTCTTTACCATTGGGATCAAGTGCAAGATGACATTTAGTAACCCTAGGAGTGGCTACACCCTTCAACTCGGTCATCTTGAACCTCTTGAGCATGTCTTGGAGATATTTTGCTTGGTTGATGAAGGTTCCTTCCCTCAATTGCTTGATCTAAAAACCAAGGAAGAACTTCATCTCTCCCATCATAGACATCTCAAACCTATCGGTCATAAGCTTTGAGAATCCATCATTGAAAGCTTTGTTAGTAGAGCCAAAGATAATATCATCAACATATAATTGGCAAACGAAAAGCTCCCCATTGACCCTCTTAGTAAAAAGAGTGGGATCGATTAGCCCAACATCAAACCCACGGTCTACCAATAATTCTTTAAGGTGCTCGTACCAAGCTCTAGGAGCTTGTTTGTGACCATAAAGTGCTTTATCAAGCTTATAGACATGGTTAGGGAAGTTGAGATCCTCAAACCCCGGGGGTTGCTTAACATAAACCTCTTCATGCAAAGGACCATTAAGAAATGCACTTTTCACATCCATTTGTTGTAACTTAAAGTTATGATGCGATGCATAAGCAAGAAGGATACGGATGGACTCAAGGCGAGCCACGGGAGCATAGGTTTCTCCAAAGTCAATTCCCTCAACTTGAGAGAACCCTTGAGCCACCAATCTTGCCTTGTTCCTCACAACATTTCCAAACTCATCTTGCTTGTTCTTGAAAATCTATTTAGTGCCTATAACATTGCGGCACCCCTTTGGCTTCTCTACTAAGGTCCATACTTTGTTGCGCTTGAAGTTGTTGGGTTCTTTGTGCATAGCTTCCAACCAATCCAAATCTTCAAGGGCTTCAAATACTTTCTTGGGTTCCACTAAGGAGATATAAGCATGATGATTGCTAAAGTTAGCCAATTGTCTTCTTGTGGAAACCTTTGCCCTTACATCACCAAGAACCTTGTCATGTGTGTGTCCACGAAGTTCAAGGTTCCTATCTCTTCTTGCTAGACGACGGGCCTCGATCTCCTCCTTGGTTCTTCTTGGCCTTGGAGGTATCACTTGATCAACTTGATCTTTTGGGTCCCCGTCTTGACCTTCAACTTGAGAAACTTCAATTTCTTGAGAGTTCTCAACCTCATGTGCTTGATCTTGGACATCATTTGGTGAGGAGCAAATATCAAATGGATACTCGTCGGAGCCATCATGAATTCTTGGTTGATCTTGTCCTTGATCTTGCACACAAGAGGGAGGGTCTTGTTCTTGTTCTTGGGTTGGTGCATCATTTTCTTCACTTGATGAGGTTTGTTGATGTTGAGAAGATGAGGGCTCCACCGTGGTAGAGCATAGTCCTTCCCGAGACGCCACACCATGTCCCTCAATGGGGCGGAAAAATCCCACACCCATTCTTACTATGGCATCTTGAGGTATTTCATCACCTGCACATACATCAACTTGCCCCACTTGGGAGCCATCATTTTCTTCGAACTTCACACTACAAGATTCGATGATAATCCCGGAGGATATATCAAAGATTCTATAAGTGTGAGATTCGGCACCGTAACCAACAAATATACCCTCCAAAGCTTTAGGAGAAAATTTAGATAAACGAACTCCTTTGATTTTGTAGAAACACTTACACCCGAACACCTTGAAGTATGAGATATTAGGCTTGTTCCCGGTGAGTATTTCATATGGAGTCTTGTTCAAGCCCTTGCGGAGATAGAGCCGGTCAGAGGAGTGGCAAGCGGTGGAGATGGCTTCGGCCCAAAAGTTATAGCGGCATTTATACTCCACCATCATAGACCTAGCCATATCCATAAGATTCCGGTTCTTCCTCTCCGCAGCACCATTTTGTTGAGGGGTGTAAGCAGCGGAATATTGATGTCGAATCCCCTCATCACTAAGAAAATCATTGAGTGTATAGTTCTTGAAATCGGAGCCGTTGTCACTTCTTATTGCCATAATGAGGAGGTTGTGTTGGCGTTGCACCTCGGTAGCAAAGTCAATGAATATTTGTTGAGTCTCATCTTTCGTCTTGAGAAAGTAGACCCAAGTGTATCTTGAGTAGTCATCAACAATCACCAAGCAATGTTTCTTCGCACCAAGACTTGCATGAGCAACGGGACCAAAGAGATCCACATGAAGGAGCTCCAAGATCCTCTTGGAAGAGATGATGGTCTTGCTTGGATGCGGAGAGTCATGCATTTTGCCTTCAACACAAGCCCTACAAACACGATCTTTGGCAAAAGACACATTTTCCATTAGTCCCACAATATGGTTCCCCTTGTGAAGACTTTGCAAAGTTCTCATGTTGACATGGGCTAGGCGGCGATGCCACAACCAACCCACATCCGCCTTTCCAAATAGGCACATCGCACTTGTCGTGGTGGTCCCCGAAAAGTCCACCACATACAAGTTGTGTTCGCGATACCCAACGAAAGCGAATTTTAGAGTCTTGCTCCACAAGAGGACCACAATATCATTATCAATATAGACGGCGAAACCCATCTTGCCAAGGGCGGAAACGGAAAGCAAATTGTAACCAAGGGTTTTGACAAGCATGTCATCCACAAGAGTAATGTTGTGTGCAACCACAACCTTGCCAAAACCCAATACCTCGGATGTAGAATTATCGCCAAAAGAGACGATGATATTATTTATGTTGGGCCTCAACTCCTTGACGAGGTTCTTGCCACCGGTCATATGACTTGTACATCCACTATCAAGTACCCATTTTGAACCTCCGGCGGCATAGTCCTACATGAGATCAATTCTTGGATTTAGGTACCCATTTCTCAATGGGTCCTCTTTTGTTAGCAACAAGGGTCTTTGGGACCCAAATAGACCAAGCAACATAACCATCATATGGACCAACATATTTAGCATAAACATCACCATAATAATCTTTAAAAATAACATAGTGAGGGTTATCAATTCCCGCACCATCATCATTAATGGTTTTGCCCTTTGGGGTTTCACCATTAGTGGTGGCTTTCTCATGTGCGGGCTTGGCCTTTTTCTTGTTTGCCTTTTTAGCCTTGGCATTATAACCAAGTCCCTCCTTCCCATTGTTTGACCTTTGCTTACTCAAAAGATCATCCAAGGAAAGTTTACTTTGGGGAGAGGAGGCCTTAGCAAGTTCATCCTTCAACCTAGCATTTTCCTCAATAATATTTGCATGACCACATGAAGGAGTAGAGGTACTAGGTATGTCATATGAAGCAAGCCTAATTTGAAGTTGCTCATAAGACTTAGAGAGGAGAGAGTATTCACTCTTCAAGGCTTTGTGAGCCTTGTCTAGTTCATCTAGATCCTTCACAAGTTTCTCATGATCAACACCAAATTTGGCCTTTTCCTTTATAAGCACTTTAGTCTTAGCTCTAGCAAGATCTCTAGCTTTAGTGAGCTTGTTAAGTTTATCTTGAGGTTCTTCAAGATTTTCTAGCCTCTCTTCAAGAGATGCTATGGTTTCTTGACATTCCCCAAGAGCATTTTTAAGAGCATGTATTTCTAGAGAGTCTTCTCTTTCTATTTGGCACTTTTTCTCAAGAGTACCATTTAGTTGAGCTATACGAACCATGAGATTTGAAACATGCTTCTTAGTGTTACCTTGTAGGTTAAGAATGAAATCATCAAACTCTAGCATTTCTTGTTTCACTTTTAGACTAGCAAGATCAACCCCTAGATCATTTGAAATGTTAGGCGTAGAGGGGTTAGGAGATGATACCTCGGAAGATTTAGCCATGAGGCAACTTTCTTCCTCCACATGAATGACCTCATTGGGAGATTCACTTGTTGATGAAGAGCTAGTGGAGAGGGAGGCAAGGGCAACCAATCCATTTGAGGTTGCATCTTCTTCATCATCAACATCATCATCTCCGGAGGTATACTCTTCTTGAGTTGATAGCACAATTGATGTGTCCAAGGTGGACCTTGCCATGAAGCAATGTGCATTCTTGAATTGAGGATTCTCATTGGGTGAATCAAAGAGAGAGGAAGAGGGAGTGTTGGTAGTGACAATGACGGCCACTTCTCTTGAGCTTTCCTCTTCATCATCACTAGCACTTTCAATCTCATCGGAAAAATATTCTTCTTTAGTCACTAGCACAATCCTTGAGGGCCTTTTGCCCTTCTTGTTCTTGCTATATAATTTCTTGTTGGAGGGCTTTGAATACTTGCCCTTTGAGTCTTTGCTCTTGTCCTTGGGGATGAGCCTTCCACCATGAGTCTCCCTATTCTCATAGGGACATTCGGCAATGAAATGGCGCTTGCCATTGCAATTGTAGCAAGATCTTGTTCTTGGGCCCGAGCTTGTGGGACCCCTTGAGTTGTTTCTCTTGATGGTGTCTTCTTTGGCCTTGGATGGGTCAATCCAAAAGGTGTTTGCATGGAATGCCATGTGGTCATGGTAGTGGTGTTCCAAGTCTTCCGGATAGGACATGCTCCAAGATGCCCTATAAGATTCTTGAGGAATCACTTCTTCCACGGAGTTGACCACCAAGGCAAGGTTGGAACCTTTTGACATCCCAAGAGCACGATTGCGAGAATCATGAGAGTTTTGCTCAAGCACCTTGAGAGCTTGCATCTCGTGCACGGCTTGTTGAGAGGTGAGAGAGGGATAGCATTCTCTACCGACAAGAGTCTTGACATCAATAGGTTCAAACGGCATCATGCAATCGATGTACTTTTCCTTGATCCAAGAGTCATCAATGTGAGTGGCACCAACATTCCGGAAAGCATCGGCAACGGTGAGAAGTCTTCCATACATGACTTCATGATCTTCATCCGGTAGCCTCATGAATCCTTCGGCTTTATTCCGAAGAGCATTATACTTGTTCCTTCTTGTGCTCTCACTTCCAATGCAACTAGCGGCCAATCCATCCCAAGCATCCTTGGCGGTGGTGAAATGCCGAACACAAGACAACTCCTTTGTCCCCACACTAGTTTGAATCATGTGCAAGGCGGTGTTGTTTAGTTGACTATCAACGGCTTCTCTTCTAGTCAACTTGTCGGGGTTGTAAGGATTGAAGCCTTCCACGATGATTCTCCAAAGTTCATTGGAGGCACTGCGAACATGAGAGCTAAACTCAAATTGCCAAGTATCGAAATCATTAACGGAAAACTTAGGTGGGTCGCCCCGAATGTTTATATGAGGATGGGGAACCGGTATATCGGGAGATAGAAAAGGTGGAGCTACTCGATTGTAGCTCTCACCTCCACTAGTTCCCCTAGGAGATGCAATGGTAGATTTGATAGTGTTTAAGTTATCACCATCCACGGGTGTGGTAGCGGAGGGTAATACCGAAGCATCTCCCTCTTCTAACGCATCCGTGACAATAACCTCTTTGGTGGGAGCCACGGGACGGGGAGGAGTCAAAAGCTCGGAAATCATCTTTCTCATGCTTTCCATTGGAGCTTCCATGGATGACCTCAACGAATTGATATCATCCATGGTGACCATCTTAGCGTCCCCTTCCATAGCTCCATCGTCCGGCATACTCTTAGGCGGTTAAGCCCGAATTAAGAGTCGAGGCTCTGATACCAATTGAAAGGATCGTATGCCGCACCTAGAGGGGGGGGGTGAATAGGTGCTACCCAATTTTTAGTTCTTTTTCAATTTAGGCTTGACACAAAGGTAAATTCTCTAGATATGCAACTAAGTGAATTTACCTATATGACAAGGTAAACAACTAAGCAAGATATAGCTACACAATATAAGAGATAGAATAGGATAGAGGTAACCGAGAGTGGAGCACGCGATGACACGGAGATGATTCCCGTAGTTCCCTTCCTTTGCAAGAAGGTACGTCTACGTTTGGAGGAGTGTGGTTGCTATGAAAGCCAAACCAACAGCCACGAAGGCTTCACTCATATCTCATGTGAGCAACGCCACGAAGGCCTAGCCCACTTCCACTAAGGGATTTCCTCGAGGCGGAAACCGGGCCTTTACAAGGTTCTTGGGGCACACATCCACAACCAAATTGGAGGCTCCCAAATCTGTAACAATACAACAATCAACAACAATCAACTAGGGAACCAAATAGGAACACTAGCAAGAGGAACCTCAAACAAATGAGGGGGAAATGTAAATCGCTTCGGTGAGGCTGTAGATCGGTGTCTTCTCCTTCGAATCTCCAAAGATCAAGAGCTTTGGTTGGGGGAGGAAGGAGATCTTGCAAATCTTGTGTTATTGAGGTGGCTCTAATGGTGATGAAGGCTTGGCAGATTTTTGTGCAATGATTGAGCAACTTGTCCCTTTGGAGAAGAAAGCTATTTATATGATTGGAGCTCTCAGATCTCACCGTTGGGACGAATTTCAGTAACACCGGAAGTTCCGGCAAGGAGGGCCAGAAGTTCCGGCTGGAACCGGAAGTACCGGCCAAGAGGGCCGGAACTTCCGCCAGGAAGAATCTGCGTCAGACGACCAGGTCAGAAGATATTGGGGCGGAACTAGGGCGGAAGTTCCGGCGACCGGAAGTTCCGGCCAAGTTCTGGCCAAGTTCTGGAATTCCGAGAAAACCATACTGGACATTACTGAGCCACAATTCGACAATTCCGGAACTTGCCCGGAAGTTGGGCGGAAGTTCCGCTGACCGGAACTTCCGGCCTTCTTCACCGGAACTTCCGGTCAGGGAACATGAACTTCAAAAAGAGCTGCGCTGAGAGGCCACTGCTGGAAGTACCAGGGCGGAAGTTCTGCCAGCTGGGGCCGGAACTTCCGCCAGAGATAAAAAGCCTCCAGAAACTTCAGAACAGCCATACTAAACCACCGGACAAATATATCTCTTGAAAACTTGTACCTGTGTACATCAACACACATAAATATATACCTAGTGTTGACATCAAACACACAAAACCCAAAAGAGCGGGAAATGTTCTTTTAGTTGCGCACATCATGCTGCAAACGACAATATGCATTGCTGCAAACAGTTGCTGGGGCTGCTATAAACGGCACTCGGTGGTGCTATTACTGGGATCATTTTTTTGAGATTTTTTTACCGCCGACGATGGCACTGCAAACAAAAGAATGCATTGCTGCCAAAAGTAGCCAGGGATGCTACAAATGTTACTCGGTGTTGCTACTACCGCGATTATGGTTTCGGGATTTTTACTGGGGACGCGGCGCTGCAAAAAACTGAATGCATTGCTGCAAACAGTAGCCGGGGCTGCTACAAATGGTACTCAGTGTTTCTATTACCGGGATCATGTTTTCGGGGTAGCGTTGAGCGTCCCCCCGGGGGATCAGAAGCCCCGATCCCCCGCCTAGAGAATCGTCTGATGGCGCATCGTAACTTTCCATGATCATTGTCTTATCCCTTCGCTCTTCCCGTCAACGCATCATCATCGAGAAAAAAAAAATCCCCAAAGCTTTACTTGGGCTGCTCTGCTCCCGGCGGCTCTGCTACAAATGGTACTTAGTGTTTGCAGCAACAGCGGCAAGCAGTGGCGGGTATTGTAGCACCCACAACCTACTTTTGCAGCAGAGGCGACAGCAGTGGCGGCCAACGTTCGTAGCAAAGTGACCCACGGCGGCGGGCCTGCAACCAGCATTCGCAGCAGCGATGCTCCTCGTTGGTAGCAGGCGGCGGATGAATTGTTGCAGCTGGGTGGCCATGGTGGAGGAGATGTGTCAAACTTAAGTAGCAGCGGCGGCCGGCCGTTGCAGCAACATGCAGTGTCGAAGGACGAAAAAAATCGGAGGTAGGGCGATCCTTAAATGATGCAAATACCAAACTATCCCTAAAACAGTAATGATGTATATGGTTCAAACACAATCACTTAGTACAATAAAAATAAAAAACTTATTTAATCATAACTAGAACCTAAAACATACAAATAATACCAACTCAACGGCAAAGCTTTACCTTTTCTTAAAAAATCTAATGTTATTCAAACAACCAAGGCTTCTGATTATCCCTCACCCTTTCAATTGTTTATGCCGCCACGGGTAAAACCAATGTCATCTTAATAATGAGATGGGAGAAAATATGATGTGTCTTTCAAATATTTAGAAAATCTCTAAAGTTTCCAATTCTGCGAGTATGAATGATGAATAACTCGAGCTTATCTTGTATATACTAAGGTCCAATCAATGATAAATCTCTCTAATACAAGATGTTATTTACGTTGATCCTAGAATATGAGTCTCTGGAAGGGCTCTCGCTCAATGGATCAAAGGTACGCCGGATAACTCCCAAGGAGCTTTTATTGAGGGAGACGTTTGGCACCTCGATGTCAACTCATCACATCCTAGGGTCGAAGAAGGTCCCAGTTTGGTTCTTCGCCGATGAAAGTGGTACGTAAGTTGAGTTTAGAACGCTGTGAGACAGTTCAGTTCCTATCTACGTTGGTGGTAAAGGGAGAACTGCGAGGAGCCAACCCTACTACTACGAGAGGACTGGGTTGGGTCAACCTATATGTTTGGAGGTAAATAGTGTACGTTTTTTTATAATCGATTTTGTGCAGTGTTCACTAAAATTAGCATAACTTTATCATACGGAGTCCGTTTTCGACGTATGACCACTCAATTTTTTTAGAAAAACACGCGCATTTAAGTATATTCACCAAAAATCAAGGTAGGACGGCTGCCCTACCTTGCCCTACTGGGAGCTTCGCCCTGGCAACATGGATGCTGATTGAAGCAACGGGAGGTGCGGCATGGCATGGCCGTACGCGGGCAGAGCTTGGCCTATGAGTAGCGGGGAGAAGGGAGATGGCCGCCGACGGGACAACTCGGGCCTACCGGGAGGACACGGGGACAAGGCAGAGTTTGACTAGAACAGGGATGAGGACGCGGCGCGGCTGAGGCGAGGAGGCGGGTGGCTGGAGGGGCGGTCGTCTCGCAAGGCAGCGGGGCGAAAACTACAGGGATGATTTATGTTCAGGTGAGCTGCGCGACGCGCTAGAGTGAAAACCAGGGGAAGAGAGCGAGTGGACGGGAGAAAATTAAAGAAAAAGGGATTGTGGGCCCCGCGCGGACGCGTGATAGTTTTTTTTGCGAATAGGACACTGGCATTAAAATAAACACCGAACAGTACAAAGCAGCTCAAGAAAAACGAAAATTACAACGAGATCCTTGAGAAGCCCTTCATCTTCAACCTCCAGACCGTGTCGACGGCGCGCCGCCGCTGCCGCTCCTCCCTGAGCTAGCCTGACGTTGTTGATTGCGGACGGGAAGTCGCCGAACGGGTCGAAAAGACCACATCCGTCCCGGAGACGAAGAAGTAGGATGAACTGCCGATGAAGCTCCTTGAAGATCCGAAGATCCCCACAGCCAGACGAAATCCTCGAAGACCACACCATACCCACAAGCTTCTCGACGTAGCCGTCGAGATGAGGTTGAAGCCGGGAAAATATTATTGCACGAGGCGCCGCCACCACCACCTGAGCGCCGCCCCTACAAACAGAAGCCCTAAAGACGGGAAACGAAGCTCCCAAAACTAGGAAACGGAGCCCTCCCGCCGACGAGGGCCGCGTCTGCCCCACCTCCATGGCCCGAAGGCCACAGAGGCGGCCAGATCGGAGGCGGCCGCCGACGGGAGGCAGATCACCCTAATCGCCTGAGGTCAGGAGGAAGAGGTACGTAACTTTTAACCCGGACGCGTGATAGTTAGTATTTTCCTTGAAAAAAACAGGACTGCGAGGAGGAGCTCCCAAGGCTTCTTGGCAGCCGTCAGGCAGCAGCAGGCGTGTGATCCCAGCCGTCCGTCCGTACGTGCGTGCGTGCGCGCAGCACGGGAGAGCGAGATGTCGCTGTTGTCGCGGCACATGTATGATGGATGTCGGCCGCGCGTGTCTCTATCGAGCTTTGCTGCAAATCATCGCTTGTCTTCGGAATACACAAGACAAGCTTTGGTATACGCATGCCGATCACATGCAGTAAGAGATGGCCGTGAACGTACGATCAGTGTGTTTTAAGTTGTCACTTGTCAGAGCATACATTAAAAAAATTGTATGCCAATCAGCTCGTCGATCTTTCTAGCAATCTGGTAATAGTTATACCTCGATATGACACTTAATAATTAATCATTCATGTAGCTTATAACATTTTTTCTCAAAAAAGGTAAACGATTTGTCAGAATTCATTGGAAAAAACGTGAATTCACAAACATTAGTGGAGAAATAGTTGTATCGTGGTCCAACCACAAAAATAACACTAAAATTTCATGCCAAAATAAAATGATTGTATGCACAATCCATACAGAGGGCCGGGGCCATCTTTTTCGACAAAAAACTAAAATGATGCCTTACTTTGCGGCTTCGCCTTTAATCTGTGTGGTGATGGTGAGTGAAATGGTGCTTTATCGAGACGACGCTTAGAAAGGAGGCAATGACCTACCTTTGATGACCTCAATTTTGTCACGGGGTTGATCTACCAATATTTAGCAACAAAAGTTTACAGAAGGGTCATGCTATTGTACAGAGAGACGAAAACGCGAGAGGCCAAATGACCACGTGATGGAACTCGATACGTGTTTGGTCTACAACAACTATAATATGTCGATTTTGAGTATTACGCCGGATATAGCGACGACAAATATTGATGACGCTTGTGAATGTGACACCTATGTCTATCCTCTGCATCTGACCGGATGATGGCTTCAGTTTACACTGAACAATCCCCTTGGTTCTGATTGTTAATATTATCTTAAACATGAAGTCGCTTTTGAAAAAGTTTAACATATGTTTCTTTAATATCTTTGACCCATGTTTTTAACCCCAAAATATAGCTGCACGTCTCTTTCGGCCACACAGAGCATCGACACGCATCTCACATTCTCACCTAAGAAAAACACCACGTATGTTTATAAATTATTATGTGGTTGTCGAATTGTACTATCTACTATGTATACCTGGGCTATTTGGTGACATGCATGGTATTGAGAAATAGTTGAAAAATGAAAACTTTGTTAAGCTGGCGAAAATATGATTGGACAAATAAAATTACGCTCATAGGTAGCTACTCCAAATCAGGAATGGACTATGGCAAGAAAGGAAACTCAATCTCTGTACATTCCTGCACGTAGTGTCCTGAAGATCTGAACAATAGTCCGTTTGCAGAAACTGGACATAGCGTTAAACCGGCCGAAGTTCTTGTGGTACAGTTGCACTCCAGATGAGCACACCATGCGTTAGACTGGTCCTCGCCTCCTGATATCAGATTCCCGCAGTCACTCACGTCTTGTTCTGGCCTTTGTTTCCCCTATCGATGCTTATTTAGAAGTTTGCTGAGGAGATTTCATGCCCCGACTGAAATTGCTAAAGCTGGATCGTCTGAATATCTTCTGGGTTTCAGGCCGAGGTTTCTTTCAGCTCTCGATCACTTACTTCCGGAAGCACATGTCGTTCTCGTATAGACACGGCAGGACAGTAATCAATGAATCAATCAATCTGGGATGCGTCGGCATGCGCCATTAATGCGAGATCCACTGCTGGACCATCTGACACTATCTTGGTGTGCTAACATGTAGACCCTTCTAGAAGCTCTCCATGTGCGATCATTGTAGCGAAGAGTGAAGCAGGACCGAATCAGAGAACATGTTTAGCTGAAAAGAACTGAAGAAAGGAGAGATTTTCTGAAACCTGAACTATGATGTCCCCTAGCTACCAGCTTTCAAGTGCCAAGAGGGATCGTCGTATAAGAAAATTGACGCGTGCTCAAATGAGCTGTGATTATCGTCACTTCCCATTCTACGTATGGATAGTCGGGGCTATTGGCTGTTCTGCGATTCAGCCAAGAACATGGGCACATGGACGTTATGAAGTGCAGCTCCATTTGATGAAAGAGACCAGATTACTAGCGTACACACGTAGTTGAAGATAAAAGTTTAACCACAAATTTGATCAATAAATCAAAAATTATATTGTATTGATTAGATTTATAGTCAATATTTTTTCATATTAATCAAGTTTATGGTTAACTTTTTTCTTCAACTATGTGCGGCTTAATAAACCGGTATGTATGGAGGGGGTATTTTCGGAACATAATATGTCCAATCATGAGGAGCTGCCGGCCAACGACATGCTTCCTCCCTTCTATATATCTAGACGTGTTTTGGTGTATACATGCATGAAAGTCTAGACAAATCTGAAACAACTAATATGAAACACATGTTATAATACTCTTTATTACGGGGTACACGTTTTTCTACTATTAAAAGGGCCCTAACATTAGAAGAAACATCGAACACTATAAAGCACCTCTTCGTGACCTGGTCTGACGTTGTTGGTTGCGGACGGAAAGTCGCCAACGGATCAATAAGACCATATCTGTCCTAGAGACGAACAAAGAAGGAATAACCGTCGATGAAGCTCCTTGATGATCCAGAGATCCCACGGCAAAAAAGAAGTCCTCGAGAACCACACCACTCCCACAAGCTTCTCGACGTCGCCGCCGAGATGAGGCTGAAGCTGGGGAGACTTTATTGGACAATTCATTGACGCCCCACCAAACCATAACCTTAAAACCATGAAAACGGTTCCCTCCCGCCGATGGGGGCTGAGATCCACGCTGCCTCCATGGCCTAAAGGCCACGGAAGTGAGGCAGATCAGTGGAGGCACCGACAGGAGGGTGGCGCTAATCGCTTGTGCGTGTTTTCTCAGGGCAAAGGGGTATATCACCACGTACATAATTGATGTCTACGGGTGCTTCTATTTTTGTAGACAGTGTTGGGCCTCCAAGAGCAGAGGTTTGTAGAACAGCAGCAAGTTTCCCTTAAGTGGATCACCCAAGGTTTATCGAACTCAGGGAGGAAGAGGTCAAAGATATCCCTCTCAAGCAACCCTGCAACCACAAAGCAAGAAGTTTCTTGTGTCCCCAACACACCTAATACACTTGTCAGATGTATAGGTGCACTAGTTCGGCGAAGAGATAGTGAAATACAGGTGGTATGAATGAATATGAGTGGTAATAGCAATCTGAATAAAATATGGCAGCGAGTAAACATGCAACAAAACAGTAAACAAACGAAGATTCGATGCTTGGAAGCAAGGCCTAGGGATCCTGCTTTCACTAGTGGACACTCTCAACAATGATCATATAATAGGACTACTCTACACCCTCTTGTTGGATGATGAACACCACTAATTGTGTAGGATTACACGAACCCTCAATGCCGGAGTTAACAAGCTCCACAATATTCAATGTTCATATTTAAATAACCTTAAAGTGCAAGATAGATCAACACAATTACACCGAGAACTAACATAGCATGCACACTCGTCACCATCACACTATGAAGGAGGCATAGATCACATCAATACTATCATAGCAATAGTTAACTTCATAATCTACAAGAGATTACAATCATAACCTACGCCAAGTACTACACGATGCACACACTGTCACCATTACACCGTGCAGGAGGAATAGGGTACTTTAATAACATCACTAGAGTAGCATATAGATGATATTCAACTAGATCACATAAAGAGAGAGATGAACCACATAGCTACAGCGGAGCCCTCAGCCCCGGGGGTGAATTACTCCCTCCTCATCATGGAGACAGCGATGGCGGTGAAGATGGCGGTGGAGACGGCGGTGGAGATGACTCCGGGGGCAATTCCACATCACGCGGCGTGCCGGAACAGAGACTTCTGTCCCCCGAATTGGAGTTTCGCGATGGCGGCGGCTCTGGATGGTTTTCTCTGGTTTCGTCGAACGGGGTCGAGGATTTAGGTCAGGGACCTTTATATAGGTGAAGAGGCGGAGTCGGAGGGTCGACGAGGCGGTGACACACTAGGGGGGCGCGGCCAAGGCCTGGGCCGCGCCACCCTGTCATCTGGGGCCCACATGGCCCTCCTCTGGTGGCTCTCGGGTGTTCTGGAAGCTTCGTGTGATTCTAAGATGCTGGGCGTTGATTTCGTCCAATTCCGAGAATATTTCCTTACTAGGATTTCTGAAACCAAAAACAGCAGAAAACAGGAACTGGCACTTCGGCATCTCGTTAATAGGTTAGTTCCGGAAAACGCATAAAATCATCATAAAGTATGTATAAAGCATGTAGATATCATCAATAATGTGGCATGGAACATAAGAAATTATCGATACGTCGGAGACGTTCAGCATCCCCAAGCTTAGTTCCTACTCGTCCCGAGTAGGTAAACGATAACAAAGATAATTTCTGGAGTGACATGCCATCATAACCTTGATCATACTATTGTAAGCATATTTAATGAATGCAGCGATTAAAACAATGGTAATGCAATGAGTAAACAAATGAATCATATAGCAAAGACTTTTCATGAATAGTACTTTCAAGACAAGCATCAATAAGTCTTGCATAAGAGTTAACTCATAAAGCAATAATTCAAATTAAAAGTATTGAAGCAACACAAAGAAAGATTAAGTTTCAGCGGTTGCTTTCAACTTGTAACATGTATATCTCATGGATATTGTCAATGTAAAGTAATATAACAAGTGCAATATGCAAGTATGTAGGAATCAATGCACAGTTAACACAAGTGTTTGCTTCTAAGATAGAGAGAAATGGGTAAACTGACTCAACATAAAAGTAGAAGAATGGCCCTTCGCAGAGGGAAGCAGGGATTGCTATATTTATGCTAGAGCTTTGGTTTTGAAAACATAAAGAGAGCATAAAAGTAGAATTTTGAAAGGTGTTTGTTGTTGTCAACGAATGGTAGTGGGCACTCTAACCCCCTTGCCAGACAAACCTTCAAAGAGCGGCTCCCATTTTATTTTTATTTTTGGGTGGCACTCCTTCCAACCTTTCTTTCACAAACCATGGCTAACCGAATCCTTCGGGTGCCTGCCAACAATCTCATACCATGAAGGAGTGCCTTTTTATTTTAGTTTTATTATGATGACACTCCTCCCCACCTTTGCTTTCTCAAGCCATGGCTAACCGAATCCTTCGGGTGCCGTCCAACAATCACATACCATGGAGGAGTGTCTATTTAGGTTAATTAATTTGGGACTCGGGAATCCCATTGCCAGCTCTTTTTGCAAAATTATTGGATAAGCGGATGAAGCCACTAGTCCATTGGTGAAAGTTGCCCAACAAGATTGAAAGATAAACACCACATACTTCCTCATGAGCTATAAAACATTGACACAAATCAGAGGTAATAAATTTTGAATTGTTTAAAGGTAGCACTCAAGTAATTTACTTTGGAATGGCGGAGAAATACCATGTAGTAGGTAGGTACGGTGGACACAAATGGCATAGTGGTTGGCTCAAGGATTTGGATGCATGAGAAGTATTCCCTCTCGATACAAGGCTTAGGCTAGCAAGGTTATTTGAAACAAACACAAGTATGAAGCGGTGCAGCAAAACTCACATAAAAGACATATTGTAAACATTATAAGACTCTATACCGTCTTCCTTGTTGTTCAAACTCTTTACTAGAAATTATCTAGACCTTAGAGAAACCAATTATGCAAACCAAATTTTAGCAAGCTCTATGTATTTCTTCATTAATAGGTGCAAAGCATACGATGCAAGAGCTTAATCATGAGCACAACAATTGCCAAGTATCACATTGTTCAAGACATTATACCAATTACCACATGTAGCATTTCCCGTTTCCAACCATATAACAATTAACGAAGCAGTTTCAACCTTCGCCATGAAAATTAAAAGCTAAGAACACATGTGTTCATATGAACCAGCGGAGCGTGTCTCTCTTCCACACAATGAATGCTAGGATCCATTTTATTCAAACAAAACAAAAATGAAAACAAAAGCACACAGATGCAAAAAGTAAAGTACATAAGATGTGGCCGAATAGAAATATAGTTTCAAGGGAGGAACCTGATAATTTGTCGATGAAGAAGGGGATGCCTTGGGCATCCCCAAGCTTAGATGCTTGAGTCTTTTTGAAATATGCAGGGATGAACCACCGGGACATCCCCAAGCTTAGAGCTTTCACTCTTCTTGATCATATTGTATCATCCTCCTCTCTTGACCCTTGAAAACTTCCTCCACACCAAACTCAAATCAAACTCATTAGAGGGTTAGTGCATAATCAAAAACTCACATGTTCAGAGGTGACACAATTATTCTTAACACTTCTGGATATTGCTCAAAGCTACTGGAAGTTAATGGAACAAAGAAATCCATCCAACATAGCAAAAGAGGCAATGCGAAATAAAAGGCAGAATCTGTCAAAACAGAACAGTCCGTAAAGACGAATTTTATTGAGGCACCAGACTTGCTCAAATGAAAATTCTCAAATTGAATGAAAGTTGCGCACATATCTGAGGATCACTCACGTAAATTGGCATAATTTTCTTAGTTACCTACAGAGAATTAGGCCCAGATTCGTGACAGCAAGAAATCTGTTTCTGCGCAGTAATCCAAATCTAGTATGAACCTTACTATCAAAGACTTTACTTGGCACAACAATGCAACAAAACTAAGATAAGGAGAGGTTGCTACAGTAGTAACAACTTCCAAAACACAAATATAAAACAAAATTACTGTAGTAAAATAAACACATGGGTTATCTCCCAAGAAGTTCTTTCTTTATAGCCATTAAGATGGGCTCAATAATTTCAATGATGCACTCCCAAGAAATAAGAGTTGAGGCAAAAGAGAGCATCAAGAAGCAAATTCAAAACACATTTAAGTCTAACCCACTTCCTATGCAAAGGAATCTTGTACACAAATGAATTCATGAAGAATAAAGTGACAAGCATAAGAGGATAAACCACGAGTAACTTCAAGATTCTCAACATAAAGAGGGGAAACTTAATATTATTAAGATGCATATAACCATGTTTCCCTCTCTCATAATAACTTTCAGTGGCATCATTAATGAAATCCACAATATACCCATCACTTAAAACATTCTTATCATGGTTTATATGCATAGAAGTATCATTAATTTTGGCATAAGAAGAGTTCTTCTCATTAATAGTAATTGGAGCAGGATTATTATCAAGAATTTGAACATGGTAAACAAGTTGCATATTAAGGGAATTGTTTTTGGTAATCCAATCATGACTATGACAAGTTTCATAAGGATAGTTATAACCTATATCATAGCATTCTTTATAATAATCATCAAAGGTCGGAGGCACAGTGTCATCATAAGAAATAGAATAGTTATCTTTCACAGTCGGTTTATCTGTGACCATACCATCATTGTTATTAGAAGGAGATGTATCAAACACATAATGATCAGTAGAAAAAGGATTTTCAAACACCTCTTCCCCAAGCTTAGAGCTTTCTATATCATTATGGGAGGAAGCATGGATAGCACTGATACTATGGCAATTATTATCATCATCATTTTCAGAATTAGTTTCCCAGAGATTTGCAATATCAAAAGTAGTGTGCTCATTCAAATCATGATCACTAATGTATGTAAAGGGCATAGGAAGATCATTGTATTCAGATTCATTATCATAATAATCATTAGGAGCAACATACTTACGGCTACCTAGCGTTATCTCATTCACGCGGGGATATGCCGTTACCTCTTTCTCTTTATTCTCCTTCTTCTTCTTCTTCTTCTTCTTCTTCTTCTTCGTTCCCTTCTTCTTCTTCTCTTCCTTCTCCTTGTTCCCTTCTTTAGGAGGAAGAGGCTTGAAGGGTGGCTTGTTGATGGCGTGTATTTCACACGTTCGTTGGGCAACCCCAAGAGGAAGGTATGATGCGCACAGCAGCAAGTTTTCCCTCAGAAAGAAACCAAGGTTTATCGAACCAGGAGGAGCCAAGAAGCACGTTGAAGGTTGATGGCGGCGGGATGTAGTGCGGCGCAACACCGGAGATTCCGGCGCCAACGTGGAACCCGCACAACACAACCAAAGTACTTTGCCCCAACGAAACAAGTGAGGTTGTCAATCTCACCGGCTTGCTGTAACAAAGGATTAACCGTATTGTGTGGAAGATGATTGTTTGCGGAAAACAAGTAGAACAATATTGCAGTAGATTGTATTTCGAGAAAGAGAATTGGACCGGGGTCCACAGCTCACTAGAGGTGTCTCTCCCATAAGACGAACAAGCATGTTGGGTGAACAAATTACAGTTGGGCAATTGACAAATAAAGAGAGCATGACCATGCACATACATATCATGATGAGTATAGTGAGATTTAATTGGGCATTACGACAAAGTACATAGACCGCCATCCAACCGCATCTATGCCTAAAAAGTCCACCTTCAGAGTTATCATCCGAACCCCTCCAGTATTAAGTTGCTAACAACGGACAATTGCATTAAGTATTGCGCGTAATGTAACTAGTGACTACATCCTTGAACATAGCACTAATGTTTTATCCCTAGTGGCAACAAGACATCCATAACCTTAGTGGTTCTTGTCACTCCTCCAGCATTCACGAGAGGCATGAACCCACTATCGAGCATAAATACTCCCTCTTGGAGTTACTAGCATCAACTTGGCCAGAGCATCTACTAATAACGGAGAGCATGCAAGATCATAAACAACACATAAGCATAGCTTTGATAATCAACATAACAAGTATTCTCTATTCATCGGATCCCAACAAACGCAACATATAGAATTACGGATAGATGATCTTGATCATGTTAGGCAGCTCACAAGATCCGACAATGATAGCACAATGGGGAGAAGACAACCATCTAGCTACTGCTATGGACCCATAGTCCAGGGGTAGACTACTCACACATCACACCGGAGGCGACCATGGCGGCGTAGAGTCCTCCGGGAGATGATTCCCCTCTCCGGCAGGGTGCCGGAGGCGATCTCTCGGATCCCCCGAGATGGGATCGGCGGCGGCGGCGTCTCTGGAAGGTTTTCCGTATCGTGGTTCTCGGTACTGGGGTTTTCATCACGGAGACTTTTTATAGGCGGAAGGGCAGGTCAAGAGGCGGCACGGGGGCCCCACACCACAGGGCCGCGCGGCCAAGGGGGGGCCGCGCCGCCCTATAGTGTGGCCCCTCTTCGTCTCTCCTTCGGACTTCTGGAAGCTTCGTGAGAAAATAGGCCCCTGGGCTTTGATTTCGTCCAATTCCGAGAATATTTCCTTACTAGGATTTCTGAAACCAAAAACAGCAGAAAACAGCAACTGGCACTTCGGCATCTTGTTAATAGGTTAGTTCCAGAAAATGCACGAATATGACATAAAGTGTGCATAAAAAATGTAGATAACATCAATAATGTGGCATGGAACATAAGAAATTATCGATACGTCGGAGACGTATCAGCATCCCCAAGCTTAGTTCTCGCTCGTCCCGAGCAGGTAAAACGATAACACGGATAATTTCGGAGTGACATGCCATCATAATCTTGATCATACTATTTGTAAAGCATATGTAGTGAATGCAGCGATCAAAACAATGTATATGACATGAGTAAACAAGTGAATCATAAAGCAAAGACTTTTCATGAATAGCACTTCAAGACAAGCATCAATAAGTCTTGCATAAGAGTTAACTCATAAAGCAATAATTCAAAGTAAAGGTATTGAAGCAACACAAAAGAAGATTAAGTTTCAGCGGTTGCTTTCAACTTGTAACATGTATATCTCATGGATATTGTCAACATAGAGTAATATAATAAGTGCAATAAGCAAGTATGTAGGAATCAATGCATAGTTCACACAAGTGTTTGCTTCTTGAGGTGGAGAGAAATAGGTGAACTGACTCAACATTGAAAGTAAAAGAATGGTCCTCATAGAGGAAAAGCATCGATTGCTATATTTGTGCTAGAGCTTTGATTTTGAAAACATGAAACAATTTTGTCAACGGTAGTAATAAAGCTTATGTATCATGTAAATTATATCTTACAAGCTGCAAGCCTCATGCATAGTATACTAATAGTGCCCGCACCTTGTCCTAATTAGCTTGGACTACCGGATCATCACAATGCATTGTTTTTACCAAGTGTCACAAAGGGGTACCTCTATGCCGCTTGTACAAAGGTCTAAGGAGAAAGCTCGCATTGGATTTCTCGCTATTGATTATTCTTCAACTTAGACATCCATACCGGGACAACATAGACAACAGATAATGGACTCCTCTTTTATGCATAAGCATATAACAACAATTAATAATTTTCTCATTTGAGATTTGAGGATTGTTGTCCAAAACTGAAACTTCCACCATGGAACATGGCTTTAGTTAGCGGTCCAATGTTCTTCTCTAACATATGCATGCTTAACCATATGGTGGTAGATCTCTCTTACTTCAGACAAGACGAACATGCATAGCAACTCACATGAAATTCAATAAAGAGTAGTTGATGGCGTCCCCAGTAAACATGGTTATCGCACAACAAGCAACTTAATAAGAGATAAAGTGCATAATTACATATTCAATACCACAATAGTTTAAAGCTATTTGTCCCATGAGCTATATATTGCAAAGGTGAATGATGGAATTTTAAAGGTAGCACTCAAGCAATTTACTTTGGAATGGCGGAAAATACCATGTAGTAGGTAGGTATGGTGGACACAAATGGCATAGTGGTTGGCTCAAGTATTTTGGATGCATGAGAAGTATTCCCTCTCGATACAAGGTTTAGGCTAGCAAGGCTTATTTGAAACAAACACAAGGATGAACCGGTGCAGCAAAACTCACATAAAAGACATATTGAAAACATTATAAGACTCTACACCGTCTTCCTTGTTGTTCAAACTCAATACTAGAAATTATCTAGACCTTAGAGAAACCAAATATGCAAACCAAATTTTAGCATGCTCTATGTATTTCTTCATTAATGGGTGCAAAGCATATGATGCAAGAGCTTAATCATGAGCACAACAATTGCCAAGTATCACATTACCCAAGACATTTATAGCAATTACTACATGTATCATTTTCCAATTCCAACCATATAACAATTTAACGAAGGAGAAACTTCGCCATGAATACTATGAGTAGAAACCAAGGACATACTTGTCCATATGCTACAGCGGAGCGTGTATCTCTCCCATAAAGTGAATGCTAGGATCCATTTTATTCAAACAAAACAAAAACAAAAACAAACCGACGCTCCAAGAAAAAGCACATAAGATGTGATGGAATAAAAATATAGTTTCAGGGGAGGAACCTGATAATGTTGTCGATGAAGAAGGGGATGCCTTGGGCATCCCCAAGCTTAGACGCTTGAGTCTTCTTGATATATGCAGGGGTGAACCACCGGGTGCATCCCCAAGCTTAGAGCTTTCACTCTCCTTGATCATGTTGCATCATACTCCTCTCTTGATCCTTGAAAACTTCCTCCACACCAAACTCGAAACAACTCATTAGAGGGTTAGTGCACATTATAAATTGACATATTCAGAGGTGACACAATCATTCTTAACACTTCTGGACATTGCATAATGCTACTGGACATTAATGGATCAAAGAAATTCATCCAACATAGCGAAAGAGGCAGTGCGAAATAAAAGGCAGAATCTGTCAAAACAGAACAGTTCGTATTGACGAATTTTAAAATGACACCAGACTTGCTCAAATGAAAATTCTCAAATTGAATGAAAGTTGCGTACATATCTGAGGATCATGCACGTAAATTGGCTTAATTTTCTGAGTTACCTACAGGGAGGTGGACCCAGATTCGTGACAGCAAAGAAATCTGGAACTGTGCAGTAATCCAAATCTAGTACTTACTTTTCTATCAACGGCTTAACTTGGCACAACAAAACACAAAACTAAGATAAGGAGAGGTTGCTACAGTAGTAAACAACTTCCAAGACACAAAATAAAAACAAAGTACTGTAGGTAAAAACATGGGTTGTCTCCCATAAGCGCTTTTCTTTAACGCCTTTCAGCTAGGCGCAGAAAGTGTGTATCAAGTATTATCGAAGGGTGGTACTTCTACAGTGGGGTGTGGGGTTTTCTCAACTAGGCATAGTATATTGGATACATAAGTTTCAGCATCTCCCTTTTCATTAGTCTTAGGCGTGCTATTCTCATCAAACAAATTTTCAGGAACTAGCCAAGCATAGTTATTTTCTAGTGCATCATTCATAGCTAAGAGCTTACATGGTATTGGTGCTTTTATCTCCCCTCCATCATCAATATTATTAGTGTATCTTATTCTATCCATATCCATCCTTTCAAGGAGACTAACAAAATTAGTAGGAGAACCAAGCATATTAAATTTAGCAAACACCTTTCTAGCTTCTCTTGCTAGACCACCAAATTCTCTAAGAAGGGTTTCTAATACAAAATCTTTCTTTTCCCCCTCTTCCATATCACCAAGTGTGAAAAACATGTGTTGGATTATAGGATTAAGATTAACAAATTTAGTTTCCAACGAGGCGAACTAAATGCGCAGCAGCAATTTCATAAGTAGGCGCAAGGTCTACCAAGTGTCTATCTTCAAAATTTTCAATAGTACTAACATGATTGAAAAATTCTTCTATATTATTTCTCCCAACTATAGACCCACGTCCTACCGGTATGTCTTTTGTGGTAAAATTAAAAGGAAACATGATGAAATAAGTAAAGTAAATGCAAGTAAACTAATTTTTTTGTGTTTTTGATATAGCAAACAAGATAGCAAGTAAAGTAAAACTAGCAACTAATTTTTTTGTATTTTGATTTAGTGCAGCAAACAAAGTAGTAAATAAAACTAAGCAAGACAAAAAAAAACAAAGTAAAGAGATTGGGAAGTGGAGACTCCCCTTGCAGCGTGTCTTGATCTCCCCGGCAACGGCGCCAGAAAATATGCTTGATGGCGTGTATTTCACACGTTCGTTGGGCAACCCCAAGAGGAAGGTATGATGCGCACAGCAGCAAGTTTTCCCTCGGAAAGAAACCAAGGTTTATCGAACCAGGAGGAGCCAAGAAGCACGTTGAAGGTTGATGGCGGCGGGATGTAGTGCGGCGCAACACCGGAGATTCCGGCGCCAACGTGGAACCTGCACAACACAACCAAAGTACTTTGCCCCAACGAAACAGTGAGGTTGTCAATCTCACCGGCTTGCTGTAACAAAGGATTAACCGTATTGTGTGGAAGATGATTGTTTGCGAGAAAACGAGTAGAACAAGTATTGCAAGGAGATTGTATTTCAGTAAAGAGAATTGGACCGGGGTCCACAGTTCACTAGAGGTGTCTCTCCCATAAGACGAACAGCATGTTGGGTGAACAAATTACAGTTGGGCAATTGACAAATAAAGAGAGCATGACCATGCACATACATATCATGATGAGTATAGTGAGATTTAATTGGGCATTACGACAAAGTACATAGACCGCCATCCAACTGCATCTATGCCTAAAAAGTCCACCTTCAGGTTATCATCCGAACCCCTCCAGTATTAAGTTGCTAACAACGAGACAATTGCATTAAGTATTGCGCGTAATGTAACTAGTGACTACATCCTTGAACATAGCACTAATGTTTTATCCCTAGTGGCAACAAGACATCCATAACCTTAGTGGTTCTTGTCACTCCTCCAGATTCACAGAGGCATGAACCCACTATCGAGCATAAATACTCCCTCTTGGAGTTACTAGCATCAACTTGGCTAGAGCATCTACTAATAACGGAGAGCATGCAAGATCATAAACAACACATAAGCATAGCTTTGATAATCAACATAACAAGTATTCTCTATTCATCGGATCCCAACAAACGCAACATATAGAATTGCAGATAGATGATCTTGATCATGTTAGGCAGCTCACAAGATCCGACAATGATAGCACAATGGGGAGAAGACAACCATCTAGCTACTGCTATGGACCCATAGTCCAGGGGTAGACTACTCACACATCACACCGGAGGCGACCATGGCAGCGTAGAGTCCTCCGGGAGATGATTCCCCTCTCCGGCAGGGTGCCGGAGGCGATCTCCTGGATCCCCCGAGATGGGATCGGCGGCGGCGGCGTCTCTGGAAGGTTTTCCGTATCGTGGTTCTCGATGCGGGGTTTTCGTCACGGAGACTTTTTATAGGCGGAAGGGCAGGTCAAGAGGCGGCACGGGGGCCCCACACCACGGGGCCGCGCGGCCAAGGGGGGCCGCGCCGCCCTATAGTGTGGCCCCTCCGTGGCCCCTCTTCGTCTCTCCTTCGGACTTCCGGAAGCTTCGTGAGAAAATAGGCCCCCGGGCTTTGATTTCGTCCAATTCCGAGAATATTTCCTTACTAGGATTTCTGAAACCAAAAACAGCAGAAAACAACGAATCGGCACTTCGGCATCTTGTTAATAGGTTAGTTCCAGAAAATGCACGAATATGACATGAAGTGTGCATAAAACATGTAGATAACATCAATAATGTGGCATGGAACATAAGAAATTATCGATACGTCGGAGACGTATCACTTGTCCGCATAACCTGATTTACTTTCAGAAACAATAGAAGAAACTTGCGAGGATTCCTTCTTTTCATTAATTAGTTCAAAACACACAGCGGTCCTATCATATTTTGGCAAGGTGTCATCTTCTAAAATATTTTGTATGTAAGTATTTGTATGGCTATTATCAATGCAATAAGAAAAACACCCATGCAGGACATCATCAATATCAAGATCACTCATATGTAACAAAGAGATTTTTCTCGATAGCTCTTCACACCACAAAAATAAAGTAAGTTCATCATGCTGATTAGGAGTAATTTCATCATCACAATACAAATTTGCAGCACTCATGGGGTTCAAATTATCATTGGAGGAGCATTGAAAATTAAAATGACCCACTCTATGGCAAAGTTCACAAATAAAAGGATAGTCGGCACAAACCTTTTTACCAAGATCATCTAGAGCCCTAGCCCACTTTCTAGTTTTTTCATTAATATGATGGATACAATATTCATCTTCGACTTGATTAATTCCACAAGGTCTATGCATTCCACAAAAATTAACATGCTTATAGGAAGTCTTAGGAGTTTGAGCATGTTTATTGCAATCATTAACAACAATTTCATCCTTCATGCAAGCATCTTTAAAAGGTTCATGATACTTATCAAAATTCTTCTTAGGCAATTCAAAATGAGAGGCAAAAGCTTTATAAAGATTTGCAGCAATTTGAGAGTCAAGACCATAGGTAGCACTCATATTTCGAAATTTACCGAGTATCCATAAAAGTTTCAATGCATTCATAATCATATTTTATACCTGACTCTTTACCTTTGTTGTTCTCCCATCCTTCAGCGTTCTCCTCAATCCGATCAAGAAGATCCCACCTAGCTTCAACCTCCTTGCTTGTGAAAGATCCCTCCGAACAGGCATCTAGATAGTCCTTGTGATGTCCTGAAAGCCTTGCATAAAAATTATTAATAATAACATTACGGGGGAGCTCATGAATGGGATATTTGAGCATTAGTGACTTCAATCTCCCCCACGCTTGAGAAATACTCTCTCCATCACGAGGATAAAAGTTATAAATATAATTCCTATCAATATGCACTTCATGAGGAGGATAAAATTTAGAATAAAAGAGAGATACAATTTCCTCCCAACCAAGAGAATGAATATTCTTCAACAATTTATACCAATGCGCCGCTTTACCAGACAGCGAAACAGAGAATAGCTTCTTCCTCACTTAATCCATAGAGATACCTGCACACTTGAATAACCCGCATAATTCATGCAAAAATAGTAAATGATCTCCAGGATGGACAGTTCCATCCCCTTCATAGCGGTTATCCATAACACGTTCAATAATTTTCATGGGTATCTTGAAAGAAGTACTTGCAGTAGGTGGATTTAAAATATCACAAGCATCATTAGAGTTATCGCATATGGGAGATAAAGCATTATCAGAACAAAATTTCTCCCCTAAAGATGGGAAGCTAAAAAGTGAAGGAGATATGCCCAAGAGGCAATAATAAAAGTGGTTATTATATATCTTTATGTTTATGATAAATGTTTATATATCATGCTATAATTGTATTAACCGAAACATTAGTACATGTGTGATATGTAGACAACAAAGAGTCCCTAGTATGCCTCTTAAACTAGATTGTTGATTAATGGATGATTAGTTTCATAATCATGAACATTGGATGTTATTAATAACAAGGTTAATGGACACACCCAATTAAGCATAGCATAAGATCACGTCATTGAGTTATTTGC
Organism: Lolium rigidum; assembly: GCF_022539505.1. Classification (NCBI taxonomy): domain Eukaryota; kingdom Viridiplantae; phylum Streptophyta; class Magnoliopsida; order Poales; family Poaceae; genus Lolium; species Lolium rigidum. The sequence goes on from NC_061513.1 coordinate 79,209,757, forward strand.
TATAAGCTTTCGATACATAGTTACCTAGTCCTTATGACCATGAGATCATGTAAATCACTTATACCGGAAAGGTACTTTGATTACACCAAACGCCATTGCGTAAATGGGTAGTTATAAAGGTGGGATTAAGTATCCGGAAAGTATGAGTTGAGGCATATGGATCAACAGTGGGATTTGTCCATCCCGATGACGGATAGATATACTCTAGGCCCTCTCGGTGGAATGTCGTCTAATGTCTTGCAAGCATATGAATAAGTTCATAAGAGACCACATACCACGGTACGAGTAAAGAGTACTTGTCAGGAGACGAGGTTGAACAAGGTATAGAGTGATACCGATGATCAAACCTCGGACAAGTAAAATATCGCGTGACAAAGGGAATTGGTATCGTATGTGAATGGTTCATTCGATCACCGAAGTCATCGTTGAATATGTGGGAGCCATTATGGATCTCCGGATCCCGCTATTGGTTATTGGTCGGAGTGAGTACTCAACCATGTCCGCATAGTTCGCGAACCGTAGGGTGACACACTTAAGGTTTGATGTTGAAATGGTAGAACTTGAATATGGAATGGAGTTCGAATATTTGTTCGGAGTCCCGGATGAGATCCCGGACATCACGAGGAGTTCCGGAATGGTCCGGAGAATAAGATTCATATATAGGAAGTCATATTCCAAGTTTAGAAATGATCCGGTGCATTTATGGCAGGTTCTAGAAGGTTCTAGAAAAGTCCGGAAGAAATCACCATGGAAAGTAGAGTCCCGGAGGGACTCCACCTTGTATGGCCAGCCAACCCTAAAGGGGAGGAGTCCAAGGTGGACTCCCCAAGGGTGGCCGGCCAACCCCCTCATGGAAGGGGGAATCCCACCCCAAGTGGGATTCCCACCTTGGGTAGGTTTCCCTACACATGGAAGGTTTTTGGTTCGGGTCTTATTCGAAGACTTGTAGTCCAACACTTGGGGCTTCCACCTATATAATGAGGGGCATAGGAGAGGGGCTGACCACCACAAGCCCATAGCTTGGCCGCACCCATAGGTGGCCGGCCACCCCCTCTCCCAAACCCTAGCCGCCCCCTCTCTCCTCCTCTTCTCCCGCACGCTTAGCGAAGCTCCACCAGAGATCTCCACCGCCACCGCCACCACGCTGTCGTGCTGCCGGATTCAAGGAGGAGCTACTACTTCCGCTGCCCGCTGGAACGGGGAGAAGGACGTCGTCTTCATCAACACCGAACGTGTGACCGAGTACGGAGGTGCTGCCCGATTGTGGCACCGTGATCAAGATCTTCTACGCGCTTTTGCAAGCGGCAAGTGATCGTCTACCGCAGCAATAAGAGCCTACTCTTATAGGCTTTGGAAATCTTCAAGGGTTAGTCTTGATCATCCCCTCGTTGCTCCCGTCTTCTAGATTGCATCTTGGCTTGGATTGCGTTCTCGCGGTAGGAAATTTTTTGTTTTCTATGCAACGAATCCCTACAGTGGTATCAGAGCCGTTTCTATGCATAGATGGTTGCACGAGTAGAACACAATGGTTTTGTGGGCGTTGATGCTCTTGTTATCTTTAGTTTGAGTACTTTTCATCTTTGTGGCATAGTGGGATGAAGCGGCTCGGACTAACTTTACATGACCGCGTTCATGAGACTTGTTCATCGTTCGACATGAAACTTGTATTGCATAAGAGGCTTTGCGGGTGTCTGTCTCTCCTACTATAGTGAAGATTCAATTTACTCTTCTATTTGACAACATTAGTATCACCGTTGTGGTTCATGTTCGTAGGTAGATTAGATCTCTCTCGAAAACCCTAAACCACGTAAAATATGCAAACCAAATTAGAGACGTCTAACTTGTTTTTGCAGGGTTTGGTGATGTGATATGGCCATGATGTGATGATGAATATGTATGAGATGATCATTATTGTATTGTGGCAACCGGCAGGAGCCTTATGGTTGTCTTTAAATTCATGTTGAGTAGTATTTCAAAGTAGTTGTAATAGTTGCTACATGAGGTGAACAACCATGAAGACGGCGCCATGAACCTTGACGCTACGCCGACGGTGATGGATATCATGCCCGTTGATGATGGAGATCATGTCCGTGCTTTGGAGATGAAGATCGAAGGCGCAAAGACTAAAGGGCCATATCATATCATATATGAATTGCATGTGATGTTAATCGATTATGCATCTTATTTTGCTTAGATCGCGATGGTAGCATTATAAGATGATCCCTCACATTAATATCAAGATAATAAAGTGTTCTCCCCTCGTATGCACCGTTGTACAGTTCGTCGTTTCGAAGCATCTCGTGATGATCGGATGTGATAGATTCAACGATTACATACAACGGGTGTAAGCCATGTTGCACACGCGGAATACTTGGGTTTGCTTGACGAGCCTAGCATGTACAGACATGGCCTCGGGACAACGGAAACCGAAAGGTTGAACACGAGTCATATGGATGATATGATCAACATGATTGATGTTCACCATTGAAGCTACATCATCTCACGTGATGATCGGTTTTGGTGTAGTGGATTTGGATCGTGTACCACTTAACAACTATGAGGGATGTTGTATTAAGTGGGAGTTCATCAGTAATTAGATTAAAATATGAACTAATTATCATAAACATAGTCCGAGTAGTATTTTGTATTAATTTTGTAGTATTGGCATCCGCTTTCTACCATGCACTAGTCTTGTTATTGAGATAGAAATACTGTTAAAATCTGACAAGAAACTTTACGGATTGGTACCGTATTGTTAAAGAATCAAGTATTGATTAAGTCCTATTGCAAACTTTTAGTAAACCTCACATTGTTGATTCAAAGAGCTATGGTTTCAATTAGTACCTAAAGTTATCTTGTCTCCGTGAAACTTGAAGTTCAAATTTGTTTGAAAAGTAAGGAGCTGAAAATTTAGTTTTAAAAAATAATCAAGGTATGAGATATATGTGATATCTAAGACCTTATTGCAAGATGATAGAATATAATTTGGTGAGACTACATAAACTCATAAGTTTTATGGGAATGTACGAAGGTTGAAGACGCAAGGCGTCCCAATCCTCCAACTATTGGGGCACTAACGATATTCGCATATCCATGAAGTGATTGTCCTTAGTATGCACCGTTGCTAAGACTCGTCATTTCGAAGCATCACGTGATGATCGGGTGTTATAGATTCTACGTGTGCTTACAACGGGTACAAGCCAGATTTGCACATGCAAATACTAAGGTTAAACTTTACGAGCCTAGCATGTACAGACATGGTCTCGAAAATTCGTCATGATATGATGGATAAAATTATGAGTGAAATTGTTCATCATATTAAAAGGTTATTAATAGAGAAATCCAGAACACTTGTCATATGATGATCAACTTCAAAGTAAGAACCTCAAGGTTATTGGTATTTGACCAACAAACCTAGAAGTTATTGATGTTGAAGTGTTTTTCTGAATAATGAGGAAAGCTAAAAGAGAAACTGCAAAAGATATTTTGGCAGAAAGAAAGAAAAGACTAGAAAGTCTAGCTCAGGTGTATATAAATGATATACATGTTATGGTTGTATTCCTAGTTAGGTCACACTATGAAATTCTTAGGTATTAGTACTATATTGGTTGGTATGAAGTGTCATACAAAACAACACAATACAAGAATACAATGGCCTAAGTGATCGACAAGGAATATGATAGGAATACACGTCCGGAACAAAATAAAGTGTTATTATTTTCGTCGTTGGCATTCTATCTAGCCCTTAGAATTTATAATAAAGAACTTAATAATTGTTATTTTGCTCGGTCAAATGAAAACAATGAGTTGTTCAAATTATGACATTACTCCATGTACGATGGATAAGTTATTATAAATCTTAATAGTGAAACACACATACATAACACTGACGCTAAAATGCCATAAGGCAAATAATTTGAATTCCACGTATTTGTGGAACCGCCATTTAGGTCATGTTAGAAAGGAACGCATGAAGGAACTCCATGCAAATGGATTTTGGAGTCATTTGATTTTTGAATCATTTGGCGCTTGCAAATCTTTTCTAAAGAGAATGATTAAAATACCGTTCATAGGCCAAGAGTTGAACGGGCAACTAACTTAGTGAAAAATACATGATGATGTATTTGGTTCACTAGGCATAGTTGTGTGCGGGAGATTCTTCTACTTCATGAAAACTTTCAACAATGAATTGAGTATATATATGTGGATATATTCAATAAGGAAGAAGTTTGAAACATTTGAATGGATTCAAATAAATTTCAGCATGAAATGGAAATCATCGTAATAGAAAAGTCAAATATCTATGATTGGATCATGGTGAAAATATTTGAATTACGAGTTTTAGCGAACATCTAAGAGAGTCATGAAATTGTTCTACAACTCACATTTCTTGGAGCATCATAATGATGATATAGTATCCGAGAGGTGTATCCAAGCCTTGTTGGATTAATGATGAGATAAAATATTATGACGCCATTATATTTTTGTGGATTATGCTTTAGTGACTACCGCTTTTACACTGAATAGAGCATCATCATGATCCATAGAAATGACACCATACGAGTTATGGCATGGGTATAAACCCTAATAGTCCTTTCTTTAAATTTTGGTCTAAAAGTTAACAACCAAAATCGGATGAATATCTTTGTTGGTTATCCCAACGAATTGATTTGGAATTCTTTCCACTATGAAGTAAACGACAAAAGTGTTTGTTAATGTTACTTGCTTATTTCCAAGAAATTGTTTTCTAGCGAAGTATTTGAGTGGGAGGACAATAGAACTTGATAAGGTTTATGAACCTGAGCATAATGATCGAGTAGCGCAGCATCGGAAATTGGTTCCGAAGCGACCATGACGAACATGGCTCCCATGACTACAAAGTGTTTTAGCCATGGAGATCGAAGTACATATTGAACCTTGTAGGTATGGTTTACTTTGTGATCAAATAAATGATTTGTGAACAAAGGATTGATTTTTAACAATGAAAAACCAACTACAAACAAAGAAGTTATGATGGGCCCTGACTCCGTTAAAATGGCTATATGCCATGAAATCCAAGATAGATAAATACTTTTTGAAAGTAAATGGATCTATAAAATTGATGGACTTGGATGGAATATCCTTAAAGAAGCTCGACTTGTCGAAAAATTGTTTACGACAAAGTTCAAAGAGTTGACTACGATAAGATTAGATCTTCCGTAGCAATGCTTATAGTCTATGTGGATTATTCTAGTAATCACTACATATTTCTTTTATGAGATATGCTAGTAGGATGGCAAAATACATTACTTATCAGAAGTATGTATTAAAAGGTGTATACAAGATACAACCAAGAGGTTTGCTGGTCCGTGGAATACTAGATAGGTATACAAACTTCAATTTGATGAAGTAAGTATAGCGGAGTTTGAATCTTCACTGGATGAAATAGTCAAAGAGTTTTTGATTTCATCAGAGACGATGAAGAGGCTTGCATTTGCAAGAAATTAAGTGGGAGCGCTGAGACATATTTATAATACTTATGTAGAAGACATATAGTTGGTTATAAATAATGTAATTACATACTTGATTAAAAGGTTTCATTGAAAAATTAACTTCAATGAAAGTGATATGGACTGAAACAAATTTTGTGTCAAGATCTATGAAGATAGATTGAAACACATAATATGTTCAAGTCAAAGTACATAGAATGGATATTGAAATAGTTCAATATAAAAATATTAAGAAAATATTCTTGTCATGTTAAGTTTTAACAAGACTTGAGTGTATCTGACACTCAATGAGTAAAAACACATGAGTGATTATAGATCACGAATAATATGTACACAATCGGATGTCATGTGCTATAAAGTGTTATGAGCATATACCAGAATGATTCATATGATGATCATTGGACGACAGTAAGAATATTCTTGAGTACTTTAGAAGAACTAAGGATATATATATATATAGTTTTGTATGGGAAATGACAAACAAATCACTGTAAGATGTTGCACCGATATTTGTTTTGTCACATATGAAAATAAAATTTCAATCTCATATTAGACTAAGTGTTGTTTAAAAGGTAGCACGATGAGCTAGAAGTTGTCTATGCTAGATTTAGAAGAGTTCTAAATATTATGACGGATTCTACAAAAGAAGGCAGAATATGTCATTGTTTTGACAATGACAAAGGATGTTAAAGTCAAGAGGTTCTTTGAGAACTTGGTGTAGTTCCGACAGAGTCAGAACTTTGAAGCTATATTGTGTGTGACAATATTAGTAACATATTTCGGACCGCGGAATTAAGGTTCCACCAGAATACCAAACATATTTAATGCCGACTCATTTGAAAATGAGTGATGCGTTGAGACGCAAATGAATTACAAAATACATACGTTGAGCATGTCAAATCCGTTGACTAAAACCTCTCATGTGAGCAAAACATGATAAAACACCGGAAGGCCAAGGTGTTATATCTTTACAAATGTAAACTAGATTATTGACTCTAGTGCAAGTGGGAGACTGAAGGAGATATGCCCAAGAGGCAATAATAAAAGTGGTTATTATATATCTTTATGTTTATGATAAATGTTTATATATCATGCTATAATTGTATTAACCGAAACATTAGTACATGTGTGATATGTAGACAACAAAGAGTCCCTAGTATGCCTCTTAAACTAGATTGTTGATTAATGGATGATTAGTTTCATAATCATGAACATTGGATGTTATTAATAACAAGGTTATATCATTATATGAATGATGTAATGGACACACCCAATTAAGCATAGCATAAGATCACGTCATTGAGTTATTTGCTATAAGCTTTCGATACATAGTTACCTAGTCCTTATGACCATGAGATCATGTAAATCACTTATACCGGAAAGGTACTTTGATTACACCAAACGCCATTGCGTAAATGGGTAGTTATAAAGGTGGGATTAAGTATCCGGAAAGTATGAGTTGAGGCATATGGATCAACAGTGGGATTTGTCCATCCCGATGACGGATAGATATACTCTGGGCCCTCTCGATGGAATGTCGTCTAATGTCTTGCAAGCATATGAATAAGTTCATAAGAGACCACATACCACGGTACGAGTAAAGAGTACTTGTCGAGAGACGAGGTTGAACAAGGTATAGAGTGATACCGATGATCAAACCTCGGACAAGTAAAATATCGCGTGACAAAGGGAATCGGTATCGTATGTGAATGGTTCATTCGATCACCGAAGTCATCGTTGAATATGTGGGAGCCATTATGGATCTCCGGATCCCGCTATTGGTTATTGGTCGGAGTGAGTACTCAACCATGTCCGCATAGTTCGCGAACCGTAGGGTGACACACTTAAGGTTTGATGTTGAAATGGTAGAACTTGAATATGGAATGGAGTTCGAATATTTGTTCGGAGTCCCGGATGAGATCCCGGACATCACGAGGAGTTCCGGAATGGTCCGGAGAATAAGATTCATATATAGGAAGTCATATTCCAAGTTTGGAAATGATCCGGTGCATTTATGGCAGGTTCTAGAAGGTTCTAGAAAAGTCCGGAAGAAATCACCATGGAAAGTAGAGTCCCGGAGGGACTCCACCTTGCATGGCCAGCCAACCCTAAAGGGGAGGAGTCCAAGGTGGACTCCCCAAGGGTGGCCGGCCAACCCCCTCATGGAAGGGGGAATCCCACCCCAAGTGGGATTCCCACCTTGGGTAGGTTTCCCTACACATGGAAGGTTTTTGGTTCGGGTCTTATTCGAAGACTTGTAGTCCAACACTTGGGGCTTCCACCTATATAATGAGGGGCATAGGAGAGGGGGCTGACCACCACAAGCCCATAGCTTGGCCGCACCCATAGGTGGCCGACCACCCCCTCTCCCAAACCCTAGCCGCCCCCTCTCTCCTCCTCTTCTCCCGCACGCTTAGCGAGGCTCCGCCGGAGATCTCCACCGCCACCGCCACCACGCCGTCGTGCTGCCGGATTCAAGGAGGAGCTACTACTTCCGCTGCCCACTGGAACGGGGAGAAGGACGTCGTCTTCATCAACACCGAACGTGTGACCGAGTACGGAGGTGCTGCCCGATTGTGGCACCGTGATCAAGATCTTCTACGCGCTTTTGCAAGCGGCAAGTGATCGTCTACCGCAGCAATAAGAGCCTACTCTTATAGGCTTTGGAAATCTTCAAGGGTTAGTCTTGATCATCCCCTCGTTGCTCCCGTCTTCTAGATTGCATCTTGGCTTGGATTGCGTTCTCGCGGTAGGAATTTTTTTGTTTTCTATGCAACGAATCCCTACAAAAAGATCACAGAAACTAGCTTCCCCAAGCTTAGACTTATCCATAGCATTAGCAGTGATTGCGTTCATACCAATAACATTGCTACTAGCATGCAATTGAGGCTCCATAGGTTCTTTAATTTTTGCATCACACAATTCATGTCTTAACTTAGGAAATAAATTAAAAAGCTCATAGTTGTATTCCATTATGCCTTACTAGTGTAAAACAAGAAACAAAAAGATGCAATTGCAGGATCTAAAGGAAATAGCTTCGAGTACTTACAGCGGCGCTGGAAAATAGCTTAGTAGCCGAGATCCGGAGTGTGAGTACCTTTTACCTTTCCTCCCCGGCAACGGCGCCAGAAAAGTGCTTGATGTCTACGGGTGCTTCTATTCTTGTAGACAGTGTTGGGCCTCCAAGAGCAGAGGTTTGTAGAACAGCAGCAAGTTTCCCCTAAGTGGATCACCCAAGGTTTATCGACCTCAGGGAGGAAGAGGTCAAAGATATCCCTCTCAAGCAACCCCTGCAACCACAAAGCAAGAAGTCTCTTGTGTCCCCAACACACCTAATACACTTGTCAGATGTATAGGTGCACTAGTTCGGCGAAGAGATAGTGAAATACAGGTGGTATGAATGAATATGAGTGGTAATAGCAATCTGAATAAAATATGGCAGCGAGTAAACAAACGGAGATTCGATGCTTGGAAGCAAGGCCTAGGGATCCTGCTTTCACTAGTGGACACTCTCAACAATGATCACATAATAGGACTACTCTACACCCTCTTGTTGGATGATGAACACCACTAATTGTGTAGGATTACACGAACCCTCAATGCCGGAGTTAACAAGCTCCACAATATTCAATGTTCATATTTAAATAACCTTAGAGTGCAAGATAGATCAACACAATTACACCGAGAACTAACATAGCATGCACACTGTCACCATCACACTATGAAGGAGGCATAGATCACATCAATACTATCATAGCAATAGTTAACTTCATAATCTACAAGAGATTACAATCATAACCTACGCCAAGTACTACACGATGCACACACTGTCACAATTACACCGTGCAGGAGGAATAGAGTACTTTAATAACATCACTAGAGTAGCATATAGATGATATTCAACTAGATCACATAAAGAGAGAGATGAACCACATAGCTACAGCGGAGCCCTCAGCCCCGGGGTGAATTACTCCCTCCTCATCATGGAGACAGCGATGGCGGTGAAGATGGCGGTGGAGACGGCGGTGGAGATGACTCCGGGGGCAATTCCCCGTCCCGGCGGCTTGCCGGAACAGAGACTTCTGTCCCCCGAATTGGAGTTTCGCGATGGCGGCGGCTCTGGATGGTTTTCTCTGGTTTCGTCGAACGGGGTCGAGGATTTAGGTCAGGGACCTTTATATAGGCAAAGAGGCGGAGTCGGAGGGTCGACGAGGCGGTGACACACTAGGGGGGCGCGGCCAAGGCCTGGGCCGCGCCACCCTGGCGTCTGGGGCCCACATGGCCCTCCTCTGGTGGCTCTCAGGTGTTCTGGAAGCTTCGTGTGATTCTAAGATGCTGGGCGTTGATTTCGTCCAATTCCGAGAATATTTCCTTACTAGGATTTCTGAAACCAAAAACAGCAGAAAATAGGAACTGGCACTTCGCCATCTCGTTAATAGGTTAGTTCCGGAAAACGCATAAAATCATCATAAAGTATGTATAAAGCATGTAGATATCATCAATAATGTGGCATGGAACATAAGAAATTATCGATACGTCGGAGACGTATCAATAATCTTTATTAAAAGTTGAGTACAACTCATATTTTTTTTCATGGAGGTTAAACCCTTGACATATGCATCAAAATAATGCACATAACCTTGTTTATTTATATTATTCAACAAAGAAATACAATGATCAACCTAAAACCACCTCACCAGATACGGTCTCATTCTCCCCCTCTCCACTCTAACGCAGCTACAGTTCTCTGTTCCTCCTCTCCTCCTTCCCGGCCGATCCAAGGCCGCTCCGCCGGATTAGCGGGCCGGAGTTGGTTGAGGTGAAGCGCCGGAGTAGCTAGGTTTAGATTAGGTGTAGATCTTGTCTTGTTTATGATTTACCCTTGTGGATTTGGCGCTATGCCCATTGCGAGGTGGCGGTGGAGGAGTTCGAGTTGTTCCTTGCTACAGGCGGTGGTGCTGTAGATGCTCGTTGTGCTCCGACGGTCGGAGCCAGAGATGGGCGGCAGCAGGTCGACGTCAACCCCTCAATAAAGCTCGCCTGCTGTTCACCAGATCTGGGCAATTATGTCCTGGTTCCCCCTCTCTCTGGTCACCGCGTTGGGGGAGATTGGGAGGGGACCCCAGACGATGACGCTGTTGTCGGATCTGCTGGATGGAATCCTAGAGCTGTTCTTCCTTGTGTGCATCACGCGGTGACCAAGCTCGTCACCGTGATCCTTGGCCAAGATGGTGGCCCATCTTCCTCAACCTCCATGACGTAGGCCCTGATGATCGGCTGCTGGAGCTCGACGTCGCTGGAGAGTCAAGTGGTTCGTCCCCGACTCTCTAGTGGTAGCCAGGGGCTTGATCTGGACGTCGGACAAGAGCGTTCGAGCTCACTGTGCTCGGGACTCGGCGGAGACGCCTGGAGTTCGCCGGCGGTGGGTGGCAGAGATGCCCTTGGACTTGATTGCTTTTCCTATATTTTAGTCAGGGTGTTTTTTGTAAAGTGGAATGCCTCTTCTTCAAATAGTAGATTTCTTAGGTCAAGAGATGTAAAGGGGTCTTTTTGTAAGTTGTACCTGCCACGTGTTTTTTATATAAGAGCTCCACCGGGGTCTTCTAACCCCACTTGTGTGCAAAAAACACACCGCATATAGCAAAAACTATCGCAATACATATAAGTTTGATGAATGAGGTGGCCATGTTAGGGAGGGGAGACCTTGATCTCACACCTACATATATCATCTTAAAACCGAGGCCTCACAAACCCGCCCAACGATGAGCCAGGAGCACAAACCGGTCCAACAACTACTTAATTAGTTTCCACTGATGCACACACTCTAGAAGTCACCGCCTCTGTATTCCGTTGTCCCATCTCCAGGGCAGGGATCAAGGCATCGACTTTTTCTAGATAAGGCCACATGCATGTGTGCATCCATCATGACACCTCTGCCACCGAGACCCCGCAACACCATGCTGAAACTTGCCATCATCGATGCGGTAGAATATGGCACGTCGCCTGACCTTTATATCCCGTTAGACCATCAGTTGCTCCAAAAACAATGTGCCCCAGAAGGGAGACAATCGCCGATCATAATCATTGTCCGATCCGAGAGATCCGGATCGAGGGATTTTCCCGAAACAGCCCGAGCGAGGAGGCGATGGCTACATGGCAATTCCTTCAACAAGGTAACGACGTACAAAACCCCGCTGTTATCTGCCATGATGACTAAGTCAAATAATGTACTACCTCCGATTCAAGGAATAAGTCGCTCTCGTTTTACGTGCTTTTCATTTACTTTAAATATATAAAGATTGTTTGTATGAAATTAACATCATTAGAAAGTGCTTTTTAATACGAATCCAACGATACTAATTACATATAATATAACCAAGATTTTGTTGCTCAATTTTTATGGTCAAAGTTCGTCTTACAATACGCGTGCGCCTTATTCCTTGGGACGGAGGTAGTATAACAATAATTTTAAAATGTAGTTCTAGGATTTTTTTTTAAAACATAGATATGTTGTAATGACGTCGTAAGTAAAGAAGACCGCAAATGCAATTTCTGCGCTGCTGTCTGTCCCATGTCATTTAGCTGACGAGAGCGATGACATATTCACGGTCAGGGCCAAAGACCCTTTCAAAGCAATCAAGCATTCAAGCAACAGATAAAACATTTCCTTTATTTTATTCATTAAACGTTTACTAGTAGTCAGTACAGATCGAGGCACGTACATGCCGGGCAACTCCGCGACTCGAAGCCGCAAAGCCAGGTCAAACGCGACATCTCTACTCCCCAAGCTCGTCCCGAGACCACGAGGCGTCGAGGCGCCACCTAGCTCCTCTTGTCCCAAGAACGGCCAACCCTGGAGCGATCGGATGATGCTTGGGTCGCACGGATACATTGAACCTGGACACTGTCTGCTGCGTCTAATTAACAATTGCTAAGGTGGATGCTCCTCTGTTGGACAGTCAGGAAAAAGTCAGTTCGTCAGTGCATATGGCCACGACATACTCACACTTATATAACACTCATGTTATGCTGCTGCGATGCTTCGTTAGTTAGGTGCATGCATGATGGGCCGGCGCATGAGAATATGTGTTTACGTTGTTATCTCCATGGCACGTACCAGAGGGGTTTGGTTGGTTGGTAGATACTGTGCATTTGTTTTTTTAGAAACTTAGAAATCTGTGAGAATCCATATGATGTTTTGTTATTTGAGATGGTAGCGGTCAACTATCTGCTATATTTCACAAAAGCTAGTATTTCAGCGGAAATTCAATTCGACTTCCCTGGCGCGTATATTCCCTCTACCAAAAAATCATATTTCGAAATGTCAAAAAATTTATACACAAAATTCTACATGTACCTCTTCATAATATATGTGCGTTCGTCAAATTTTATAAAAATCAATATTTTTGTGATCTATGTAAAAAGGAGAAACAGAGAAAGTTTATCTTGTAAAAATTATTATTTTTAGCACTGAATTTTGTTTTTTGTACACACGTCATATGATAAGTCGATTTTTTTAAACGACTTTATGAGCACGTAGCACGTGAAGATGCACGTGCGAATTTTTTGTTTCAATTTTTTAAAAATTAAAATGTGTGTAAGATGCATTTCAAAATTAGGAAACATATGCACTCATGTTCTAAAACACCACTCCAGTATTTCAGTGCTTTTCGTAAAGATCACATCAGTCGAATAAATCTCAAATTTCACGAGCCAGACCAAAACCACAAGGAAAAAGATCAGTTGAACATACGGAGTAACAGAAAGAGCTATATGCATGGGATATACACGAACTTGCCCCGTACATGAAAACACACCCAAATAGTTGCAAAATGGGGGCATGTGGTACACGAAGTTGCCACGCGGGAGAAAAAAAACCCAGAGAGTCTGAATTGCACTATTGGCCAGCCTCAGTGGCAAAACATGTTGTATAAGATTTTGTGAAACTCCCTGCACCTAAGTTTTAATTCCTTCTTGCGGTCTAGCCGACGGAAAAACACGAAAAGGTACCAACCAATTAGGAAATACCAGCCCCCCTCCCCGATCCGTCTCCTACAAACTCGCCACTTCTCCATCTCGCCACGACGCCACCATCGCCGCGCATGTTTGAAGGAGATATGCCCTAGAGGCAATAATAAAGTGGTTATTATTTATATCTTTATGTTTATGATAAATGTTTATATATCATGCTAGAATTGTATTAACCGAAACATTAGTACATGTGTGATATGTAGACAAACAAGAAGTCCCTAGTATGCCTCTTAAACTAGCTTGTTGATTAATGGATGATTAGTTTCATAATCATGAACATTGGATGTTATTAATAACAAGGTTATGTCATTGTGTGAATGATATAATGGACACACCCAATTAAGCGTAGCATAAGATCTCGTCATTAAGTTATTTGCTATAAGCTTTCGATACATAGTTACCTAGTCCTTATGACCATGAGATCATGTAAATCACTTATACCGGAAAGGTACTTTGATTACACCAAACACCACTGCGTAAATGGGTGGCTATAAAGATGGGATTAAGTATCCGGAAAGTATGAGTTGAGGCATATGGATCAACAGTGGGATTTGTCCATCTCGATGACGGATAGATATACTCTGGGCCCTCTCGGTGGAATGTCGTCTAATGTCTTGCAAGCATATGAATGAGTTCATAAGAGACCACATACCACGGTACGAGTAAAGAGTACTTGTCAGGGACGAGGTTGAACAAGGTATAGAGTGATACCGAAGATCAAACCTCGGACAAGTAAAATATCGCGAGACAAAGGGAATTGGTAATATATGTGTATGGTTCATTCGATCACTAAAGTCATCGTTGAATATGTGGGAGCCATTATGGATCTCCGGATCCCGCTATTGGTTATTGGTCGGAGTGAGTACTCAACCATGTCCGCATAGTTCTCGAACCGTAGGGTGACACACTTAAAGTTGGATGTTGAAATGGTAGCACTTGAATTATGGAATGGAGTTCGAATATTTGTTCGGAGTCCCGGATGAGATCCCGGACATCACGAGGAGTTCCGGAATGGTCCGGAGAATAAGATTCATATATAGGATGTCATTTTATGTGAAATAAAATGTCGCGGAAGGTTCTATGGAAGGTTCTAGAAGGTTCTAGAAAAGTCCGGAAGAAACCACCAAGGAAGGTGGAGTCCACAAGGGACTCCACCTCCATGGCCGGCCAGCCCTAGATGGGGTGGAGTCCCAAGTGGACTCCACCATAGGGGCCGGCCAACCCCCACATGGGAGGTGGGAATCCCACCTTTGGGTGGGAGTCCTAGTTGGGCTAGGTTTCCCCTCCTATGGAAGGTTTTGGTTTCGGGTCTTATTCGAAGACTTGGACACCAACACTTGGGATCCACCTATATAATGAGGGGCCAAGGGAGGGGGCCGGCCACCCCAAGACCATAAGCTGGCCGCCCCCATAGAGTGGCCGGCCACCCCCTCCCAAACCCTAGCCAAGCTCCTCCACTCCATATTGCCCGCATTGCTTAGCGAAGCTCCGCCGGACTTCTACACCGCCACCGACACCACGCCGTCGTGCCGTCGGATTCAAGAGGAGCTACTACTTCCGCTGCCCGCCGGAACGGGGAGGTGGACGTCGTCTTCATCAACAACCGAACGTGTGACCGAGTACGGAGGTGCTGCCCGTTCGTGGCGCCGGAACCGATCGTGATCAAGATCTTCTACGCGCTTTTGCAAGCGGCAAGTGATCGTCTACCGCAGCAACAAGAGCCTCATCTTGTAGGCTTTGGAATCTCTTCAAGGGTGAGACTCGATACCCCCTCGTTGCTACCGTCTTCTAGATTGCATCTTGGCTTGGATTGCGTGTTCGCCGTAGGAATTTTTTTGTTTTCTATGCAACGTTATCCTACAAGTGGTATCGCAGCCGTGTCTATGCATAGATGGTTGCACGAGTAGAACACAATGGTTTGTGGGCGTTGATGCTCTTGTTATCTTTAGTTTGAGTACTTTGCATCTTTATGGCATAGTGGGATGAAGCGGCTCGGACTAACTTTACATGACCG